>NW_028234417.1:4157290-4159790 GCF_977035675.1 Penaeus japonicus | reverse complement strand
CCCTTCCCCTCCCCCTCACACCCTCCCCTTCCCTTCCCCACCCTCGCACACCCTTCCCCCTCACACCCCCCCCTCCCCCCCTCACACCCTTCCCCTCCCCTCCACCCTCCCCCCACACCCTTCCCCCTCTACCTCCCCTCACCCTCACTCACCCTTCCCCCCTCCTCACACCTTCCCCTCCCTCACACCCTCCCCTAATCCCTTCCCTCCCCTCACACCCTCCCCCCCCCCCTCGCCTCCCCTTCCCCTCACACCCTTCCCCTTCCCCTCGCACCTTTCTCCTTCCCTCCCCTCACACCCTTCCCCTCACCCTCACACCCTTCCCCCTCCCCTCACACCCTTCCCCTCACCCTCACACCCTTCCCCCTCCCCTCACACCCTTCCCCCTCCCCTCACACCCTTCTCCTTCCCTCCCCTCACATCCTTCCCCTTCTCCTCACACCCTTCCCCTTCCCCTTCCCTCACACCTTCCCCTTCCCTCACAACCTTCCCCTCCCCTTCCTTCCCCCCACCCCTTCCCCCTCACACCCTTTCCCTCCCACACCCTTCCCTCCCACACACCCTTCCCCCTCCTCACACCCTTCCCCTTCCCCCACCCTACCCTCTTCCCCTCCTCCTTACTCCACCCTCACCCCTTCCCCTTCCCCCCACACCCTTCCCCTTCCCCTCACACCCTTCCCCTTCCCCCCACACCCTTCCCCTTCCCCTCACACCCTTCCCCTTCCCCTCACTCCCTTCTCCCTCCCCTCACTCCCTTCTCCTTCCGCTCCTCTTCAAATAGACAATTTAGGTTGAGCGACTCGTAAGGATCAACGAGTGAGTAACGCGAGCGATCGAGTTACGTTTCTTGACGAGTGTCGTGGCGGCGTGGATCGGTGGATCGGTGGATCGTCAGTCGGCATCGTCTCGTTCGGTGGAGGTTGATGCAATCTATCCCTATTGTAAGCTGATTAAAGGCATGGGTCCCTTTGTCGAGCGCTGCAGTCGACGCCACAGCTTGCTTGGGTTGCAGTTTGGGATTGTCTGGGCGTAGCCTAAGTTTAGCCACTCGGGTGTTCGCCGGGTCTGTTTACGTCTCCCTTCCCCGGTGCGGCCTCGTCATAAACACGAGTATGTCCTCTATTCCGCAAATGCTCTGCTTTGGGGAAACTCGCCTAATGTTCTGTTTAGGGAGTCTCGACGAAGGTTTTTCTTTTGCGGTGCCCTGTTTCGCGCTCAACGAAGTCTAACTACTCGGCGTGTTGCGCAGAGTTGCAAATCAAGACAGTTTCCTTTATCTCCCCTAGATATGATAATAAGGACAGCCGTGTACTGTGCTCTCACCCATGCGCGCATGCACATGCAGGCTTGAATGTGTGGTATGTGCATGTCCCAGAATCGGCTTAAGCGCTCACGCAACTTGTCATAACCTTTCAACACGTGTTTGATGAGTCCGCTGCGTTGACGTATTAATATTTGTGGCATTTGATTTGTTGCGCGGGCGGCCCCGCCAGATGTCGATCTGCACATTTTGAATCCGTCATCCTTATGAAGAGAACGAATATTAAATTCGGTACACGCGTTAACATGCTTGAGATTCTGTGAACAACAACTACTAGAAAGGTCTGTTGGCTGAAGGGCGGTTGTGTATATATTTCAGAGTTCCCCTAACAGGTTTCAAATCATTTTTATGTTAAGATTATCTATTTCTAGTATAGGACTCTGCTGTCCGGGTACCATTTTCATCACAAAACTGCTTGTGGTTTCGGTCCTATCGAGAATTCATTGCACGGGGTGCTGTATCCCATGGAAGAGAGAGAGAGAGAGAGAGAGAGAGAGAGAGAGAGAGAGAGAGAGAGAGAGCGAGAGCTCAGTTAAGGTCAGGTGGCGAGCGGTGGCCGCGAAACAGATGACCAGGTGTGGAAAGGGCAGCTGCTTGGCGGGTCAGTCTAGGTCAATAAAAGTGTCACCAGTGATTGCTGTTGTTACTACTTGTGCACAGGGACTCCACCTTTCATTTGTTAATGTATATTTTAGCAGGTGACTATGCTCAGTATGGTAATAATACATCACAATTTGTTGAGATTCAGTTGTTAAAAATGTTTAGTCTAGAACAACGATTAAAAAAAGTGAAACGAGTGTCGTTTAGACACCCGCAGCGCCGTTGGAAACCCGGATCGTGAAGTGAAGGAAGCGCAGCGCATCTCACGCAAGGACAGGGCACTTTGAGGCTTCCGAGATGCGTCGTGTTGCTCTGCCCTTTGTCATACAGGGTCCGTGAGCGACATTCTGCTCTTCCGTCTAGCGAGGGAGGTTTGTTTTCCTTCCATGCTTTCTATTTGCCCATTTTAAAGGTGTGAGCGAAGTACGCGGACGTTCTCCTTGCGGTGTGACGTCAGGCCGGAGATAAAGTCATGTAAGTGAGAGGGAGAAAAGGAGAGAAGAGGTAGGGAAAGGAATACTAGCACCAAATGCTGAGAGAGAGAGAGAGAGAGAGAGAGAGAGAGAGAGAGAGAGAGAG
>NW_028234417.1:4119790-4134790 GCF_977035675.1 Penaeus japonicus | reverse complement strand
GGAGGTAAATTCATATAACATTGCTGGTCTCTTGTATATGCCCAAGAGGGAAAGTGTGAATGACCTTGTTGATGTGATTTGGTATGGTGGATGGTAAAAGAATAAAAAGAATTTTTACAAGATAATTACAAAATCTTCAGAGTTACTGTCTGATGTTATGGATTTGTGTTTCCTTTTTTCATTATGGTAGTATTCCTGTCACCTTTGAAAGAAATTGAGTTTTATATAGATTCTTTTTTAGGAAGTAGACAGAGATCATGATCTATTGATTGTTTTATGTAAAAGATTGTTATTTGACTAGTATTTCATATGAGACATATACTTGGCCATGTATCTCCTTTTGTTTATTCATTGTTTATAACTTCAAACCACCTCAGACTTATACCAAACAACACTAGGTATCCCAAAGAAACAAAATCTGTGATTATAAGCATTTCCTCTGATCCAGGCTGACTTGGCACGACCGCCAGCCCCGACGTACAAACAAGATCTCAGTGACCTGTTTGACTACAAGTACTGCACGGATGTTGACCTGGTGTTCCAGGGAGCCATCTTCCCCGTCCACCGGGCCATCCTGAGTGTCCGTTGTCCATACTTCCAGGTATGGTTGGTTCTCTTGGTGTCTGGTGACACCACTGAAAAAGGGGGCTTCATCATTAAACTTTGGAGCTGTGGTTGGGTCAAAAAGTGCAATATTTATTGTGCATAGATGTAGAATACTATATATGAGAAATTTTATTAGCATACTGGATATTCAGGAAATTATTTGATATGGATGTTGCTCTTACAGTCCATTTTCTCTGATATTACAGGAGGTGCTGAAGAAGATACCTGGCTATGGGGCCCAGATTGGTGTGGATATACGGACTCCTGGGATAGACATTCCGATGTTCAGTGCTCTTTTACGTTACTTATACACAGGGGAATTCAATGCATATGATGGAACGAGTAAAGCTCAAATGGGTCTCAGTAACTTGGACATGTTAATGCAGTTGTGTGAGGAATTTGGGACGCCCAACCCACTTGAGTGTGATCTTAGGTACCTGTTGGATTCCGGTGATTATGCGGACTGTGTGTTAGTGTTTTCTGCAAGTGGGGAAATGAACCAGTCTGATCAAAATGGAGAGGCAGGTTCTTCGGATTACGGTTTCCACAATCGGTTAGAACTTTACTGTCATAAAGCTATTCTCAGTGCACGCTCACCATTCTTCAGAAGCCTGATTCAGCGCAGACAACGATACAGTGAAGACATGTACGAACGAGGAATTCCCCAACCAACGAGAATAGTATTAGACGAAGGTGTCATACCCAAGAGATATGCCAGGGTGCTTCTTCATGCCGTGTACCTGGACACTTTAGACCTCTCCTGTATCATACGTGACTCCACAAGCACCAATAGTCTGAGTGAGGCACAGAGCATTGTGCAGACAGGCCGCACTCACATGACAGTTGTGGAAGAAGCTATGGAAATTTACCAAATTGGACGTTTTCTGGAACTGGACATACTAACCCAGGTACTGTAATGTCTGCTGGCACATGTTTTGTTGTACTAGTTAAAGCCTTAATATCCAATAACCCTTTCCTCTTTTTTCTCATTATTACTTGTTAGTTTTAAAACATATGGTTGATTTATTTGTATATGTTTCCCCATAAATTATCATATCTTTTAACATGGCAATTTGCAAGCTACTTTTGGGAAAACTGGCTATAACTTTAGTAGGAAGAAAAGCTTTAAATATTCAACTTATTTGAGAGTGCTCTGTAAAAGCAAATCTCCAGAAACATTCTGTAAACCATGGTGTTCACTTTTTTGTTCTACTTTTAAATAAATGGGTTTGAACAAAAAGTAGCAGCCAAATACATGTAGATCAGTAAATTTAAAGAACTATATACTGGTGATATTCAAAAATAGAACTAAGAGAAAACTTTTTTTTCCCCCAACTATCATCAATAAAGAATAGAGTTGAATAGAATATAACTGGTGATAATAGACTGCTAAAAAAAAAAAACCACACACACACACACACACACACACACACACACACACACACACACACACACACACACACACACACACACACACACACACACACACACACACACACACACACACACACACACACACACACACACACACACACACACACACACACACACACACACACACACACACACACACACACACACACACACACACACACACACACACACACACACACACACACACACACACACACACACACACACACACAAATCAATGACTTTGTGCATCATATGCCAATTTATATTGTCCTTAATTTGCCTGCATGACTAAAATGTCAAAATACCTTGCTTATAATCTTTGACTACCATCAACATTGTATAGAATGTTGTAGTTTAGGTGAATCTCACTTTGATTCAATGTTCAGTGCTCAGTGATGTTTAAGATTACAGATGAAAAGGCAAATGTTTACAACATTTATTTATCCCTAAGTAGCTTGGTGCTGTTTTTTTCTGAAGAAAGTGCTAGCATTTATTTATTATAATTGTTTTTTTTTTTTTTTTACCATTTACACTGAATCTCCTGATATTGGATTCAGCTGTCCCTTATACTGAATCTAGTCCTCTAAACACTAGAAGTCTTGGTAAATATAATGATGTGCAATCTCTCTCATCAGGGTTGTGAAGATCTTATTGTGGAGTCGGTCAGCCTTGATAATCTGGTCTCAGTTTTGCGCTGGTCTGGGGAAGCTCATGGTTCGGCTTGGGTGCATCGCCAGGCATTACACTTTCTGCGGGAGGAATTCTCTCAGGTAAAAAAAAAAAAGTTTTGAAGAGTCTTATATATATTTCTGTGACGTGCAATTAGATGAAGATTAAATGTCTTGGAGTAAAAGTTCATTAAAAAAATTTTCTCTTTTGCTTTTATGAAATTTCAGATGACTCTTTATTTTAAGATAGATAAGATAAAAGATATAAGGTTCAGTGGATGTCTTTTTTTTTGCAAAAATAATTGTATAGTGTATTTAATGTTGTACTTTGTATGGTCTGACCAATTTACTGCTATCCCTCAGGTTGCTCAGTCAGGTGTGTTGCTGGAACTGGATAAGTCAACGTTATTAGAAGCCTTGATATCAGACTTCTTGCAAGCGGCAGAATTAGATGTCCTGCAGGCGACACTGCGATGGGGAGAGCACCAGTTGCTTCGGCGGATGGAAGATAGAGGTTGATATAACTATACTTTTATATATATGTGATTCTGAAGCTAATAATTGATACAGTAAATCTTAACTTTTATTATATGAAATTGTTGATTTATAGTACTTTTATTATATGAAATTGTTGATTTATAGTACATGATTAGATCAGTCATGGTATTTAGAATATGTCGTATATATGTAACTATTTCTTTTTTTTCCCTCCCATTTTTTATTTCTCCCACGCCTTATCCCTGTTTTATGCATTCCCCAATGCCCCCAAAATTAAAAAAATGAATTCCTTAAAATGTTTTACATATTTCCTTCTCTGTTCATTTAGAACCCAATCTAGTATCCCAGACGGCCCACTCTGTAACTCGTAAAGGGTTGAGAAAAAGGGATATGAATGATGTGGAGCTGCGAGAGATACTGTCAGAGCTCCTGCCTCACGTTCGCATGGATCATGTTTTACCTCCCAACCATGACATTCTCACACAGGCAAGTTCATGTGGAAACGTGTTTGTTTATGATTTAGATGCTCACTTTAACTTGTGAGCAGCAAAATAGCATGATGTTTGTTTTTTTGGATGTAGCAGATAAAAAGATAAAAGCTTAGTACATATATCATGGCAGTTAGAGTCCCTTTTTTATGGGTTTTTATATGACATTAGATGTATGTATCCACCCATTGCTGACAGGGTCCTCAGGATGGTCACTATTACCCAGAGGAGTTTTATTTTTGAGCAAGGAAGTTTCACCCAACAGATATATAATACTGGTTGTCATTTTTTGTGTTAGTTTATATTGTGAAACTCAAATGTGCTATCTTTCAGGCTTTATCAATATTGTAATAGACTGAAATTGTATTATAGGAGTTGCTCATTATGTTCTTTACACTCAGTGTAATAGAAATATTAGTTTTATTGGAGGACAAAAGGCAACTTAAGTTTTGTTTACTTTCATAAACAAATACCATCCCCAATGAAAATAATATGCAGAGGTAGGGGAGAGGAAGGAGACCTGTGCATATGACTGTGAGTGCAAGAGCATAAATTGTAGATGCTGCAGATGGTCTAGGTCACCACCCTCTTCTCAGTCTGCCTGCACATACTGTATTGTCGGTATTTTAGAGCTGTAGGTCAGCCTCTTGCTGTGTATCATTGCTCTCTGAAGATAGTTATAGGTAGAGACCATAGATGAACAGCCTTCAAGGCTTCCTTTCCTAATGGTACTAGGAGAGTGGTACCATCTATGTTACTAGATAGTTATTACTCATAGTATAATAGAGAAACAGTATTCCACTCTCCCCTAATGGCAAATATGCCACAATGACTTTATGCTTGTGATTACACCCTTCGGGGTTGAGAAGGGTTTTATAATGTATTGATGATATCATTCAAGATAGATGTGTTACTGTAGGAGGATTATTGTACAATATACAATAAACAAAATTTTAACTATGCATTAATTTTCTTCATATTTTTAACAGGCTATAAAACGAGGCTTGGTCTCAACACCACCAAGTCATATGATAGGAGATGATACAACAAACTACCGGGTGAATGCTTGGATACGAAGTAAAAACAATGGTTTGTTTGTCAAACCCAGGCTTTTTACCCCATATGCTGAGGAAATAAAGGTTTGTTTATGATATCTTTGTTATAGGCTGAAGGCAGACTAATTATTTGGGGATACAGGGACATGGGAGGCACACGCTGCTGGTTTCTTTCACATTTGATTCCCACAACAGACTTGTGGAATAGGAATGCATTCTGGAATATCAGTTTTCCTAAAATAGACATTCCAAAAGGTCACATGCCTTTTAGATACATAGAAAGTTTCTGCACTTTAGACAGAGACATAACTTTTCATTTTTTTCTTCACATCTCTAGTCTGTGGTAGATGAACAGACTGCTGGTGGAGTGGATGTGGTCCGACTGCAGTGCTACGTCTCCCACATCCCTGATGCACTATACATGGTAGAAGACAATGCTCCTCACCAACCAACTTATGCTCCATCTTCCACTGTGGATGTTGTTGCAGCTGCTATACCAGGTGAGGAAACTTTACTATTATTGTTATTATAATAATTATTATTTTTTAAATGTATGAAGTGATGAGAGGGATAGTTTATTATTATGTAGATTTACTCTATTTTCTTTATAGAGTAGTGTAGAGTTGAGTTACATAGAGCCTAATTGGTTTATATCTCAACAGTGCTATCAATGGTAAGGCGTGAGAGAGAGCTGGTGTCCACCCCAGGCTATCAGCGAGCTGCTTCACTCCTCTTTAGTGACCGACGAATGCTCAGACGACAAGTGCGCTTACGTGTTGTGAGGGAATTCAACTTGCCAGATTCTGTTGCTGATGTGTTAGAGGTCAGTTGTAAATTGGTTTGGCAAATTTGATGTTGGATTTGACAACTTCTCTTACCATTTGGGATCATTGAAATATGATTGATTTCTAAATTTAATTTGTAACAGGGAGCTTCATACACCGAAGAGGAAGAGGAGGAAGTGGAGAAGCGTTGTTCAGTCAGGGACGAGGGCAGGTCCAAATTACATCATCCAGAATTCCTCTTGAATCCACTTCTTGATCCCCCTCCGCATCACTTCCGTCTTATGCAAGTGAGTTTCAGATGTAACGTGTGAGGAGTAATAAGTAAATTTCATTTTTGTTGTACACAAGCTAAAAAATGTCACTATTATACCATGTTTTTCTGGATTTATCTTTGCTCCAGAGGACCTGTAATCTAACGATGTTTACTTGTAAGGTTTTTCCTTGTCAATCTGATGTACTGCTTGACACAGGAGAAGTAATTCCTTTTTTTTCCTCTCTTTTGTCTCTTCATGATTGGCATGCCGTATCACACTTGTATAATAAAATATTTGTTGAAGTAGGATGTTCCAATTGTAAATGAACATCTAAATCTAAATTTCTCATTTCTTTAAATTCTAAACGGTAAAGATAATGAGTAATAAAAATGACTTTTTATCAATTTATATTTTTCATATAGCATTAGTAGTACTATAATTTTCCCTTCTTTTTATCATTCTCTAGGGTGACGAGGGGCACTTGAGTGATGTGATGCCAGACGTAGCCCTGGCCTCCTCCTCGCTGTCCGCCCTGCACTTGGGAGGAAGCAGCTTGGATGACCGTCACCTTGGCAGCCTTGAGGGCCTTGAAGACTTAGAAGGAACACAGATGTCATTAGATCTGGGTGATGGCTCCCACCACCAGGTAGGGATCTAGTGCAAAGATTGTTATTGAATGGAAGGATTGGCTGTAAAGAAGGGGAATTTTGTGCATCATTTCCAGTATTTGTATTTTGTGTTGAGCAGTCAGAGAATGTTTGAAGAACTATTGGGAAACAGATAGATGGTTTGTTACTGTCCTATTGAATTAGATTTAGGAATGGTTGTTGTTGAAAGCAAAAAAGTATATAGATATTGGTTAGAAAGACCAAATGAAATACATTCATATATATGTGTAAATATAGATATAGATATAGATATAAAACTAGATGTATATTTAGTAAATATGTACATGAAGCAGACACATAGTATCAGGTATGAAGGCTACATTTATAGACTTTTTAGGAAAAGGAAAGTGATTTTAATTACCTTTAAATATAGAAGGAACAGGTGCACCAGAGTCACTTGAGGTTTAGATGTGCTTGGAAACATGCATGTATGTACCGAGAACTATGCTTATATGGGCTTTTGTTGTCTTGTTATTTATGTTTTATGATTGAAACACTACATATAGCATTCTAGTAATTATCTAAAAAAAATTATGAATATTTAGCTGGCAATTCTGATGCATGGTGACAGATATACCTTTTTGGTCCCTCAATGTCTGGTACATAGGTTATTGTAATCAGTTATGAAATATTGCAATTTTCAATTGAGTTGACCTAATGCAAGCATACCATTTGCATGGAACATCCAATAATTAGGGAATATAAAAATATGAGAAAAATTCATCTGGGCAACCTAATATTGAGTATTTCATGTTGCACAGCTACAACTCATAGTTTGGCCCATGACTCCTCTGTGCCAATACAGCAACTTTTTAGGAGTCCCCACATTTGGTGGCAAGGCCTACATCAATTCAATGTTAGTACAGTCCTTAACCCACATGACGACTACGGTTTTTCGTGGTTTCGCGTCAGACGACGCCGCGGAGATATCGCCGACGGGCGGCGCTCGGGCGGGGGGTGAGTGAGCGGGCAGGGCAGCCACGCGCCGCGGGCCGCGCGCCCGAGAATCTGCGTTCGGATCGGATGTTGCGAAATCGGTATAGCGACCAGACAGCAAAAAAGCCGGAATGGCCCCGGCGTGAATGGGTTAATGGCTGGTTTGCTGAATGTCCTCATGAGAGGTAGCTTGGCTCTCAACAATTCCTTGCTGCTACTGCCTTCTGTGAGCCTGCCACTCATTACATGTTTGACTGGCTTTCTTGCCCCCTCCAAGGCAGTTGGTCATGGTGGCTTCCTCTTGTTAGACTGGGCCAAGGCTAGTCCATTCCACTGTGCTTCTCACTTTGGCTCTTACAATTATTGTTACCTTCTTGGTCAATATTAGGATTTTCCTTATATTGTGACAATAGAGCTGATGGATGGGAGGAGGGGTTGGGAATTGATGTGATGCCTAGGATGTTTTTTTTTTTTCTCTCTCTCTCATTATGTGTCTGCCCAAACTCTTGAATATGCCATGCAAACTGGAATGGTTCCATGAAGTCAATTATTTTTATTGATTTCATGCCTAATTGATAACTTTTGTGCCAGACCTCTCGGACAGATAGAGATAATATTCCATCGGTCAAATGTCTTGCTTTAGTTTGTTTGTTAGGAAGTTCTTTGACTGAAATATGAAAAAGCAAGTACAATATCATTGTAATATTAATTACACAGCATATGCATGCATACAGTCATGTGCAATTATTGTCCGACACATTATACCTGCATTTGGGCATCTTCAGTTCCTCATTTGATTTTGGAACTGGGATATATTAAATCAGTTTGTTTTGCCAATATCAGCTATATCCAAATCAGAAGAATATAGAGATATGAAAATAATAGGGTCTAAAACATGATATATAATGAAGAATCAAAAATATACAGTTAAATATATAGCTCCTGAAAACAGCGACTTACTGAAATGATGTTCTGTGAAGCCTTCTTTGTTTATGTCTGTCATATTAAAGCCATAATTTTCCATATTGTTTTCTCAGTCTTATGAATGAAGATGAGAATGTTTGCCTCTCTGATGCTGGAGATTTAAATTGATTTGGATGTATATTTTTTCTTGTGACAAAAAAACAACAGTGTTAACTGGGATAACTGAACTGAGACTGAACAGTGAAGTCAGCCTTTTGCATCCTAGTATGTTGAATATGTTGAAGATGATGTGTTTTTTTGCTTTTTTTATAGGTCCTGTTTAGCTCTTTGGAATTTTATAATACTTAAATCTGTAATGCTCTGTTTCACCTGCCCAGGTTGGGTCTCACCTCACACTGGGAGGCTCGTGCAGAAGAAGGTCCAGCAGACGCCGTCGGCTGCCACCACACTTCACACCTCCACCTCTGTCTGGCCACCACACGTACGGGGGCCCTCCTCCTCGGTCTCCACGCACTCCCCCCCTCAGACCTCACTCCTCCACTGCCACTGTGACCCGCCATCATGCCACCACCACACCCCCGCTGTTCCTCTGACATCAACACTTCCACTCCTTGCATTACCGCAGTCACAGTCACCGACACTACCATCATGTGCGCTACTCACCCCCCACGAGGCCGCGCACACCCATGTTCTAAATGCCGCTAAACTTCAATCGCTTCTTTTATGTCAGATTTGTTAATGGTGTATTTCCGAGCGATGGATAGCATGTATCCATTTGTTTTTAAGGGTGAAGCTAAGGAAGGTAGAAGAGAGGCAACCCTTAAGTCCTGTTTGCCAAATTGCTAGTGAACAAATCTGATTAAAAAAAAGAAATAAATAAAAAGTAGGTTGAACACACTTTCCAACACTGCCGAAATATTTCAGGTGTACATGATTATTCTTCAGTGATGAATCGGCATCTCTTAGCGTCATTTTAGTGGGCATTCTACATTAAAAGCACGACTGTGGAAGCAAGGCGTGGAAGAATGGAAGTCATATTTTGCATTGCATCTCTTCGATAAAGAAAAAACAAACTAAAGATTTTCCTTACTTCAGTGTATCCTTTTATCTCTCTTTATTTACTCTGCTCATCTCTTCATTATTGCATAGAAAGATTTTAAAAGATGCCTTATTTTCACAAGTAAATATGTCTTGAAAAGCATATTATTGGCTATGAAGGTCTTTTAAACCAGATATCTGCTGTACAGACTCCTTTTTCTTTATAGGTTGATCATGTTGTTACAAATCATTTTAATTATTAAGATTATTTGATTATAACTACCACTGTCACTGGTAGAGTTCTTATTATAGTAATGATAATTGGTTTCAAACCTGTAATTATGATTATGGTAATGACTATAACTACAATCCTGTCTATGCTTATAACTTTATCAACAACTTCTATTATGATTATGGTCATGATTTTTATCTGTAGTATAATTGAGTATAATCATTGTTATTATTATTATTATTGTTATTATTACTATTTTTATTTTTATTTTTATTTTTATTGTCATTGTCATTACCATGATTTATTTGTATTGATCTTACTATCATCATTATCATTATCATATTGTTAATGTTATTGTTATTATTACCAGTATTATTATTGTTATTATTATTGTTATTATTATTATTATTATTATTATTATTATTATTAATCATTATTATTATCATGATTGTTATTATTGTTGTTATTATTATTATTATTATTATTATTATTATGATTTATTATTATAATTATTATGATTATTATTATGATTATGATTATGATGATGATTATGATTGTTATGGTTATTATTATCATTACTTCTATTATTATTATTACTAATTATCATTATTATCCTCATTATCATAATTATTAATATCATGATGATGGTGATAATAATAATAATAGTTACCATTACTTTTGCTATTATAAGTACAATTGCACTTATCATTATTTAACATGAACAGATAATGATAACCCTATTATCCTCTCTCTCTTTTTTCTTACTTCTTTCTTTCTTTCTTTCTTTTTTTTCTTTTTTTTTTTCTTCCATCAAGAGCCATGTTATGGTTTGGCTCGCTCAATGATTCAAACCCAAAGCTTTTGTAATTTCAGTCCGATGGTCTCTACAATGAGTTGAGATGGAAAATGGCCGTACCAAAGACAGAAGAAATCTTAAAACAGTAATTAGATCTTGGAGGAGAGTTTAAAGAAGATAATAATAATTTTTTTTTCTTTCTTTGTTTTTTCTGTGAATATCAGCATCCTAGGCTCTGTGGCCAACGTGTTCCAGAGTTACATTACGTTTTGCATTTTTGATAAATAAAGCCCCACAGGTGTGCAAATATGGGGTGAAATTTAATTGCTATGATGATGAATTTTTACTTTAAATATCGGTGGTCATTTAGATTCTCTTTGCATAGTAAACTGGAATATGGCATACTGACTTGATATCCAGATGAGCCAAGGTGATGATTTTTGCAGGGAAAATAAATTGAGATTCTTTCAAAGTAATGGAAACAGTAGTCTTTTTTTTTTTCATGTTTTGCATGTTATTTTCAATCCATCAGAAGAGCTCCTAAATGTGTATATGATTATATTTGGGAGACTGATCTTCCAAGGACAAGAGGGAGGGGTAATGTAGAGTTAATACTATTTATTTCTTTTAACTTTCCACTTACTCTAATGGTAGGGCTTTTTACATATCATATGATTTTTTTTTTTTTTTTTCCTCCCCCCTTTTTTTCCGACTGTTCGTCTTCTTGAATTGTCTTTTGCATTAGCAGTTTGGACCCGTTGTCTGCTAATCCCGAAGCCTGTGATACTTTTAAGCCGTCACTTGAGAACTGTACCTTGTGAGGAGATTCAGAGGCCAAAAGAAGACAGTAATACAGAAGGCTATCTAATGCCATAATGAGGCTGATCCTAGGTAGAGGGTAGCCCAAAGATTTGAATAATGAAGACAATGTTTCTTCCCTAGCGATGAAGGAGGACCAAGTTACAGATGATTAATACTGCTTATAGTCAGTCAGTCATGGCTTAAATCAAAGACTGTTCTTTCAGTCATTCCAGTGGTACTATCCAGTTTGTAAGGCAAATGACATGTAAAGGTTATTTTATTTCATATATGAATGTTGGGGCATATGTATCTTGGTATTTCAGAGATGAGAATAACATTTAGTTTGGGATGTAGATACAAAATTCCTTCATGGTTTTTGAAACCCAAATAAAACATTAAAGTCTTGCTAAAGCAACTTAAAAGGATAAGAAAGAGAGGTGAAATGACAAGTGGTCAGGCATAAAAAATGTAATTGTTAATTGCAAGCTATTGGTTATTGTGGATTGTTTCAGATGACCTATATAAATGATGTGCCATATTGGAAACTACCACTTTTTTAGGCACCAACCCTTTTATAAAAGTGTGCTCCATATTTTTATACAGTGAAATAGATTCTTGTATCTAAAAGATGTGAGGTTAAGGTATATAAAAGCTGTGTGAAGACCCTATTAGGAGAGGTGTACAAAATCAATGTTTTTGATCTGTAGGAGTCTGGAACCTCAAGCTTAAATTTGCAAGTCATTCCACAAGGAAGACACCTGTATCTAAACACAGTGTCCAAAAATTCTGTGGGCCAGTTGAAATGTGCTCCTCAGCTTCATACTTATAATACAGTTTTCTAGATCAAAGACAAAGTGCCCAGTGACCATCAGGATAACACTGTAGAAGCAGATTTTAAGGTTCTGTTTTTTATTAAACTTCCAACTTTAAAGAAAAACAGAAGCTGACTAATCCCAGTCAGAGGTCTTATGCTTTCTTGCATCTGCACTCTAAAGCCCCCTTTTATGGGTTTCCAAGTGCCTCTACTACAGACCAATGCAACACACTGGCACAAAGTTGTATATGGTGGTAGTGTTTAGTGGAGATTTGATGACAAAGGGCTACTACAATATAAACTTTTAGTGAGAAAGATTCAGTTGGGTGTTCTTTATCTTCTGTATCTCTATTGACATATGGTAGCCTAGATTTCTTGGGAATAGAGTAGAAAATTGGTAACTGTGTTTAAAAAAATCAACCAAACCCCAAAAAGGGGATTTTGCAATTGTTTAGTACATTAGAATGAGTTTGTTTGATTCAAATCTGGAGAGTTTCAACTTTTATTAGTATGCTTTTTTATTCTATTATTTTTTTGTTTATAGGGTTAGCAAATGCAAACTAAATTACCCAAGAAGCTGCACAGATATCTGTATGTGTAGTTTTTATCTTTAGTTGTAAGCAAGTTAGTTTCCGGAGCCTAGTATCGAAGAAATGCTTTTATCATTTTGCTCGTTAATAGTGAGCATCTATTTAAAGAAAAGTCAATGATGAGCATCTATTAAAAAAAAAGAAAAAAAGGAAAAAAACAAAAATAAATAAATGTGAGGATGGAACATAAACAGCTGGTCACTGAGGTATTGTAAACTGGTACCTAATTCTGGTTGTATAATTTAAAGTGTGCCAAATTCTTGGGGAAAATAAATATTTATAATGTAATCGCTTTGATGTGAAACAAACAACTTTGCTAAGTGATAATAGGTTCTAGCTTTATGTGCCACATCAAGAGATTGTGAGAATATGACACAAAAATTGAGCATAATATAATGTAAAACAGAAAAAAATTAGAAGAAAATAGGTGATAGAAGTGGAAAATAATAGCTATGACTTCCAGTGCTGATTCACTTTCAGAATCTGTTTTTAGCCTTTTACCTGAAAAAGGAGACAAAGATGTATAGTTGGAGGTATTTTTATTTTCATTTGTGTACATGTATTTGTTCTTTGTTTGTATTCTGCTGTGTGGCAAGGTTGGCATATCAAAGCAAAAATCACATGAGTTGCATTTTGAACTCATCTTCCATTGAGGTGTATGTGAAATATTGATAATTGTAAGAAGAAAATGTGTCTCTTGAGTTTGATGTGAGGACATTTTTCTCATTGTAAAGACATGAAAAAAAAGATAAAAAAAAAAGATGCACAATGTTGAATATGTTTGTATACCGTATACATTATTATTTTATTGCTGGATTTTGTGTTAAGATACCTGTTCTCAAAATTATTTGTTTATGTACCTGTGAAAAATAAGAAAATCTGTCTAGTGTAATGTAAAAGAACAGCTTTTTTAAAAATAATTTCTTGTGTTCAGGCAGATGGTCTATTAGTTATATGATAAATGATAATCTGATGTAGGAACTGTTAAAAAAAAAAAAAAAAGATAGAGAAATCTAGAAACTTTTTCATGTTTAATTACCGAGGCAAGAAAGTGTCAAGCATTTTCTGTGAATCCTTTTTTCCAATGGTCATTCAGAGGCTGCTCTGGTATTCTAGGTATTTTAGTACCATATCTTTATTGGTAAGTAATAAGAAATGCTTTGGTTATGACATCAGTTTCGATGAACATGAAAAGGTATGTGTATATATAGCATTAGACTTTCAGACTTCTATTATTTGTGTCCCAGATTCTGGTAATTTACATATTAAGTATACAGGTAGATGTTTGGATATGAATATGGATGAGAACAATTGCTTCAGGACAAGGCGTGCGGGATGATTACGTATACAGCAAAATTGGTTATCTTGTAAAGCCCATATATCAATTTTTTCAGTTGGCATAAGTTAATGTGGGATATATTATACAATTATCTGACTTAGTATAGCATTTTTTTTTTCATTAATCTTTTGAAAGAGAGACAAAAAGGTTTTTCTTTACTGTGTAGTGCAAGATATTTGTAATTTATGCTAGACTTTTTATGTTGTCCATAACCCATGAATGTTTTTATGTACTATTTAAAGAAATTATCAGTTAATTTATATTTTGTGGTTTAGAGGATCCAAAATTTACTGTTTATAATATTGAAAGTGTTTATAGAAAGTCATGAGTTAATTTACAATTTTTCTCTTTTGCTAGCTATTCAGAGGTGTTTTAAACATACTGTAGAGTGCTGATGTTACAGGTATATTTGATTCAAGTAATATTTTTCCTGGTATAGTTCATTGTCAGTTACATTGATCAATCTAATTCAGTATGTTATGTGTGTTCCCTACATCTCACTTGACATATGGCTTCCAGTATTTATACAAAGATGTAGAAAGAGGATTTTATAATATATTCTAGCATAGACACAATGGGACGTATTGCAATTTGGAAAATGAACTAGGCAGATCTAGTGTCATTGATATTGAGTGACTGATGTGACCAGTTCACATGATATTTCACAAAGAGCAGATGCGGTTCAACTTGTAATGATTGATCTTACATTTTCACGGTAATTACTCAAAGGTCTCTCTCAGTTTACAGACCCTAAACGCGTTCAAGCAATTTTGCTGTTGAAGCATTACCATTCCCATGTTCATGCATGTGACGTTTATACTTTTTCAAGCTTTTATTTATGTTGCACCAATTATATAAGACCTTTTTGTTTCTATGAGGAAATATCTTGTTGGTTAAGAAAGGGAGGGTGACTGGAATGTAGTTCGTATCTTGGCAGCTAAACTGACCCCCTTTGAACAGCAGAGCAACAGTTTAAAGTTTATCGGCTAGTCTTTATGCCTTATTGCTCTTGTGACACCGGATGTATATGAATTTTTCCTGAATGAGTAAAACCATTTTGTGCGAGTGATGTTGTGTTTTTTAAAAGAACCA
>NW_028234417.1:4092290-4104790 GCF_977035675.1 Penaeus japonicus | reverse complement strand
AGCATGTAGATATTGGTTAATGAGGTTGGCAGTGCGCACTGTAGGCCACATAATGGAGGGGTTGTCTGGCAGGTCATCACATCTGTACAGGAGGATGTTTTCTCTGGACACTCCGAGAAGGTGGCAACTCTCCCAGAGCTCCTTTGAACGAACCCTGCCTTGACTGCAATGATCACCTAAAAACAATAAAAAGATAAAAGAGAATGAACTATAAAGAATGGAAGACATAAATGATGAAGCAAATAACATATTCCTTAACCCATTCACACTGGATGACGTGCTATGACGTCAAAGGAATATTTTGCTCTGACTGGATGATGTCCTATCACGTCACGATATCTTCTTCTACATACACCTTTAACATAGTTATTGTATGTATATACTCACTACAGTTGCATTTGCATAGACACATTTCTTGACTTGTTAATAAAACAAGAAAAAAAAAAAAAAAAATACGAAAAACACCTCATAGCATCCTGTAAAAATCACGTGCATGAAAAGTGCTCTGACAGGCACAACGCAGCATCATGCTAGGAGAGCTCTTCCATGTGGAGGGTGTGTGCGCTTGTTATCTTCAAAGTGGGAGCAACATTAGACAATAATCACCCCATTGCGAATGGGTTAATAACTAACCTGTAGAAAGGCAGAGAAGGTATACCAGGGCACCTTCCCTCTGGGTGAAGTGCAGAATGGTCGGGCCAAAAAACATTACTTCATCATCTGGATGAGCTGTTACAAACATTACTCTCCTCTTGGCTGGGCGTGAGTTTTCATCATTCTTAACTGTTGCGAGAAGAATTACATCAGCTGCAATTTCTTGCTTTGAGTGATTTTTAAAAATAGAATATCAAATGAAAAAGTAACAACTATTTGGCTACAAATCCCTTATTAAACAATATACACCATTATGATAATAATAATAATAAAAAAAAAAAAAAAAAAAAACTACATGCATACTCAAAATAACCTTATCAGATATTGGAACACGTCCAAACTTTATGACATACCTTCTTCACCAGCTTTTTCTTGGAATTGTTGAGGGAGGCGAGAGCTCCCAAGCGTAAAGTACGAGAGTGTTAACCCTAAGCCTGCACAGCAGACCACCACAAGTATGGGGTCAAACATTTTGCTGGCTTTATGTGAACACCTGGAAAAATTGATATATCAGCATTTGATATGATTATGTAATTATGCTGAACATTAAGCAGTGGGATTTTTGTCTATGATGAAACAGGGTTATTTGTGATCATAATACAATTTTCTTTTTGTGCTTCCAGCAGGTTTGCATGAGTTTGCAAAGTACTAATGTTGCAATTCTTGACAGTGACTAATTTCCTTTTTATAAATTTAAAGCCTTTCTACTATGATAAGCAACTAACAGGAATCAAGAAATATCAATATTGGTAATAATGATAGTTATACTGAAAATAATGATAATAATAATGGTAATGATAAGGATAATAAGTAATAGTAGTAGTAGTAGTAGTAGTAGTAGTAGTAATAATGATAATGATGATAATAACAATAAGTAGTAGTAGTAGTTGTAGTAGTAGTAATAGCAGTAGTAATTATAGTAATAATAATATTAATAATATTAATAATAATAATAATAATAATAATGATAATATTAATAACAACAACAATAATGATACTGCTACTACTACTACTACTACTACTACTACTACTAATAATAATAAAAATAATAAAAACCACAACAATAATAATAACAACAATAATAATAAGGATAATAATAATAATTATTATTATTATCATAATAATAACTATAATAATAATAATAATAATATAAATAATAACAATCATATCAATAATCATAATCATAACCATAATAATCATAATAATAGCAATACCTATAACAGTGATTTAGGGGGGGGGGTAAGGGGGTAAAGTAGGGGTCGTTCCCCAGAGAAAAATAAAATAATCATGCAACTTTCAGTACTTGACATATTAATATATTAATCCCTGAAGTCCTATTCGCCATGACTGCGTCTTGCCATATATTTCACATGCTTGTTACATCTTGCAAGACCTGTCAAAAACTGCTGGGGTGTTTCCCTACATCTCTTTCACTTAGAATATGTATGTATGTAATATCAATTAATAACTCTGTCGCTGTAAGAGAAGTTTCATCTAGCCATGTCCACCATACCACCACCATACCCAATTTTCCTTATAGCCCTTCCTCTCCTTGTGCCACTCATATAGTCTTGGTTTTCATCTCTTTTTTTTTTTTTTATTGTGCTTGGAATGTAATGAATGTGAAATAAAAATTTTGGTACTATATGATATATTTCATCCAGCTAAAAACTCATCTTCTCTGCTCAAGTCATTACTGAATAAAATAAAATATCATCTATAATAAACTAATTCCTAGTTCTTTTTGTTTTTCTACTATTTATGCATATGTATACATGTTATATTGCTTTAGATAATGTGAAAATATATTTCAATATTTTCAGTCTTTAATTTAGATTTTTTCTTATAATTTACATATTTTCTTTTTAGCTCATACACAACAGGTAATTATAGTAACTTTTATAATCTTTGATGCTCTATTATATGTATAATTGACATATGTATTTGACATTTTTCTACATGTAAAATAAAGTTCTCGAAACATCATAAAACAAAATTTTACCTAGTTGAAACTTGAAAAATCTGACCATATTTGTGACTGGTGGTGGAGAAGGAAAAAAAATAAAAATAAAAAAATAAAAATAATAAAAAAATAAATCATGGTTCTTGGAACATGATAAAAAAATATCATAAATACATATCATGAAAATAAAAGATTAGAAAAAACAATCATAATCCTAGTTCAAAAAGAATTAACAGCAAAACAAACATCAGCAAAGATATATCAAGACATTTTTGGGAGGAAATTCCAACACTACAATACATGTTGTGCAGTAACATGGTTTCTCATTCCTTATGGCTTTGTAAATATTTGCTTACGCTCTGTATCCAAGGTAAATAACAGAACAAATGTCCATATAAAGAGAAACATTTCAGAAATATAATAATACTCGCTGACATTCAACCACAGACCGATTTTCAGTAACTCACTAGCAACCAAATATTGTCTGTAACATCTCTGCCAATGAGAATTCACTTATTAATCTGACATCTCCATAGCTATATTGTATCCCTTGCTACGTACCAAGTTTGAAGCCCGAGCGACTCGGCATTCGGGTAATAAATCAAATATGAATAGGAGTCGAGTTGTCCCGGAGATCGCGGAGCAGACGAACTATTTGTAAACATGGAGGGATACGGAGCAGGAAGAGGGATACGAACACACTTTTTTTTTCGTCTAAAGGGAAGTTGCACAATATCCTTTTTATTTTGTACATAAAGCCCCCCCCCTTTTACAGGCGAGTTGTTACTATCGCTCGCTCGCTCGCTCTCAACTGAGATCCTCGCGAGCCATTTCTCTCTCTCTCTCCTCTCTCTCGTCTCTCTCTCTCTCTCTCATCCCTTCTCTCTCTCTCTCTCTCCCCTCTTTTCCTCTCTCTCATCCCTCTCCTCTCTCTCTCTCTCCTCCCTCTCCTCCCTCTCTCTCTCTCTCCTTCCCTCTCTCCCTCCCCTCTCTCATCTACTCTACCTCTTCTCTCCTCTCTCTCTCTCCTCTCTCTACCTCTCACTCCGCTCTCCTCTCCTCTCGTCTCGCAGAGCATCCACCTACCTTCTCTCTCCTCTCTCTCCTCTCGTATCACTCTTCTCATCTCGTCTCGTCTCTCTCTCTCTCTCTCTCTCTCTCTCTCTCTCTTTTCTCTTGTTCCCTAACCACTATGTAATGATATGTCCTCTAATTGAAGAATTTCGTGAAAGGATTGAACGTAAAACATTGTACAGTATTGCAACATCATTTATAGAGGACGGCATTTTATCAGATATATTACGTAAACACAAGGACTTTGCCTGTAACAGATAAAATTGCAAGGTCTTTCTAGAGATATACATTCATTACTATGTCTTATGTATAGCTTTGCCCTAGTATATCAATTGTCAGGGTCACAGTAATATCTGCTTCACCAACAATGTATGTCTTAGAATATAACATAAACTGTACAAACCATTTAGGCATAGTTCCTATGCTTATTCATGTGTATACACTGAATATAGTATGAATAAACTTATCAAAATCAAATCAATCTCTCTCGCTCTTTCTCTCTCTCTTTCTCTCTCTCTCTCTCTCTCTCTCTCTCTCTCTCTCTCTCTCACACTCTCTCTCTCTCTCTCTCTCTCTCTCTCTCTCAACTCTCCTCTCTCATCTCTCTCTCTCTCTCTCTCTCCTCTCTCTCTCTCTCTCCTCTCTCTCCTCTCCCTTCTCCTCCCCTCTCTCTCTCTCTCTCCCCTCTCTCTCTCTCTCCTCTCTCTCTCTCTCTCTCTCTCCCCTTTTTTTTCTCTCTCTCTCTGTCCCCTGTCTCTCTCTCTCGCTTGCTCTTTGATGTATTGTGCGTTGTGTGTGAGTGTGTGTGTGGTGTTGTGGTGTGTTGTGTGTGTGTTGTGTGTGTGTGTGTGTCGTGAGTGTGGTGTGTGTGTATAAGTGTATGTGTTTGTTTTATATTGTGTTGTTGTTTTCTGTGTACATATATACTGATATATATGTATATATATATATAAATATATATAATATAATAAATATATATTTATATATATAATATATATATCATACACACACATATATATAAATAATATATATATATATAAAATATATATATATATAATATATATTATATATAAGTATAAATAATAATAATATACTATTTTATATATACATATATATTAATATATATATATAATATATTAATAAATATATATACATATAATATATAAAATAAATATATATATATATATATATATATATATATATAATATAATATATATATATATATAATTATAATATAATATATAAATATATATATATGTGTGGGTGTGTGGGTGTGTGTTGTGCGTGTGTGTGTGTGTGTGTGTGTGTTTGTTTGTGTGTGTATGCGTGTGTGCGTGTATGTGAGTGATGCTGCGTGCGTGTGTGTGTTGTGTGGATGTGGGGTGTGTGTGTGTGTGTGTGCATGTTTGTTGTGTACATATATATATTTATATAATATATAAATATATATATATATATATATATATATTATAATATATAAAATATATATATATTTTAAATAACATATATATATAAAAAATATATATATATATATATATATATATATATATATAATATAATATATATAATAATATATAAAATATATATACAAATATCTATAAATATATATATATATATATAATATATATATATTTTCCTATTTATATAAAAGGTATAATTTAGTTTTTAATTTATTTGGGGGTGGGTGTGTGTGGGTTGGTGGGTGTTGGGGTTTTTTGGGGTTTGGGGGGGGGGGTGGGGTGGGGGGGTGGTGGGTTGTGGTGGGGGGGGTGGGGGGGGGGGGGGGGGGGGGGGGGGGGGGGGGGGGGGGGGGGGGGGGGGGGGGTGGGTGGGGGGGTGGGGTGGTTGTGGTGTGGTGGGGGGGGGGGGGGGGGGGGGGGGGGGGGGGGGGGTGGGGGGGGGGGTGGGGTGGGGTTGGGGTGGGTGTGGTGGGGGGTGTGTGTGGGTGTTGTTTGGGGGTGTTGTGTGTGGGGGGGGGGGGGGGGGGGGGGGTGTGTTGTGTGTGTTTGGGTTGTTGTGTGTGTGTGTTGTGTGGTGTGTTGTGTGTGGGTGGTTTGTGATATGTGTTTTGTGGTTGATAGAGTATGAGTGATGAGTGTAGAGGGAAGAGAGAGAGAGTTGAGAGTGTAGAGATAGAGAAGAGATAGAGAGAGTAAAGAGAAGAAGAGAGAAGGAAAGAGAGAGAGAGAAGAAAGAAAGAGAGAGGATTGGAGAGAGAGAGAGAGAAGATGATGAGAGGGAGATAGAGAGAAGGAGTAGAAGAGAGAGAGTGAGAGAAGAGAGAATGAGAGAGAGAGAAGAAGAAGAGAGAGAGAGTTGTGTTTTGTTGTGGTGTGTGTGTGTGTTTGTGTTTGTGTTGTTGTGTGGGTGATATATTTGGAGGTAGGATGTTTATGTGTGTATATATATAATATATATAAATATATATATAATAAAAATATATATATATATATTATATATATATATATATATATATTGTGTGGTTGTGTGTGTGTTTGTTGGTGTGTTTTGTTGTGTGTGTTGGGTTTATGTGTGGTTGTGTTTGGGGGGTATTTTTGTGTGGTGTTTGTGTGATGTGTGTGTTTTTGTTTTTGTGTGTGGGTGAGTTTGTATTTTTTTTTTGATTGAGTAGTAGTTGAGTAGTGAGTGAGTTAGTAGTGTTTGTGTGTGTGTATAGTGATGTGTGTGTGGGGTGTGAAGTGTGATTGTTTGTTATGTATTTTTTGTGTGTTTGTTTGTGTTTATTTGTGTGTGTGGATAGGGAGTGTGTATGTGTGGGTGTGTGTTGTGTGTTATATTGTTTTGTTTTTGTTTTGTGTGAGTGTTTTTGTGTTTGTGAGTGATGTATTTGTTTGTGTTTTATTTTAGTGTTTGTTATTTTGTGTTTGGTATTTAGATAGTGTTTTTTGATTATAGGTTGTGAGTTATGTTTTATTTTGTATTTTTTATTGATATTATTTATCTAGTGTGATTGGATTGTGTGTGTGTTTGATTTTTTTTAGATTGTGTTTGTTTTTGTTTTTTTAGTTTTAATGTGGATAAGTTTGATTGCGGGAAAGTGAGTTTTTGTTGGTTTTTGTTATTAATTTATGATGTTTGAATTTGAAATAATATATAAATATATATAAAAAAAAAAATAAAAATAAACTAAAATAAATATAAAAATTATTATATAGTTATTGTGTAGTTTTTATTGGTTTTGTTTTGTTATGTTTGTGTGTTTTATTGGTTTTTATTGGATATTGAGGAAGGTTTATGTGTTATAAGGTAGGGTTAATAAGGTGGTTGGTCAGTGCGGCCATCATTCGTATGCATACCTTTAAAGAGCGTTCTACGATGATGCCACTCACATTGCAAGTGTGAAAAGGGATTAAGAACGTTCTGAGCTCGAAACTAAACCCATGAATGGTTTACCCATCCCCCATGTGGTTGGCTGAGACTTTTTCTTGGCGGAATTGGTAACACGACCAATTTGAAGCACTTAAACCCATACGTTCCGATCAGTCACGAAGTTTCACGTATATACAACACTGCAAACGAGTTTCATTTTATATACACAGTGTACTGGCATTTGTGCACATTTAAAATACCGTTTTCTTGGACTTTAAATCAAAAAAATAAAAGTACAGAACCTCATTTTGTAACCCTTTAAATAGTTGGCAGAAAAACGTTCAGAAGTTCAGCAAGGCAGACCGGGTAATCCTCCCGGCAGGAACCAATGGACTTTCTTTATAATGCAAGACAAAAATGGCAAATATCCCCCCCGTCGTTGATGGTCTTAAGTGTAGTGCGTCGATGCAGCTAGATAGGTGTCCGGCAACACCACACAGAATAGCGGAACAAATTCTAGCCGCTGGTATATTGATGCCGTGGATATGAACCAGGCACTCTATGGATAATCAAGAGAGACACTATGTAACAGACCAGTCTATATGGAGCAATGCACGCGCCCAAATATCCATATGCTGCGCCGCCCCCCGAGTGTGCATAATCATCCTTCTCTCCATCAACCAGCAGGTTTGCTGAATTTCTGCCTATGGAAGCTGGGGCGCCCTAAGGGACAATCCTGCAGTGAAAATATACTGTATTATGACAAATGACAAATGACAAATTATGACACTTGTTACCATCTTTACAGTAACGTCATGAAAAGGGATATGACAGACATGACCCTAATATATTGTATGAAGGACACTGGCAGACGAGAGATCTTGAAGTAGAATGAATTACCTTGGAAGATGTGTGACTGACAGACATCATGGCAGTATATGTACTTATGAAAGTATGTACAGGGTGGTGACTACCATAGGAAGAATGGACTGAGAGCGTGACTTTACCTAAACTAAATAATATATTTATCAATTAAAAAGGATATGAAAAAAATATTTAGGGACATGAATATATTGGCTGACAAGATCTCATAACAACCGAAAAAAATGCGAATAACGTTTATAGTATGTCGTAAACCACAAGCAAGTAGTGTTTTGGCTGACCCCAACGCGAATGATGACGGAATGATCCTATTACAATCAGGATTTCCGCCCTCATGAAATGAATTCTTACGTACCATTAACAATTTACATGGAAATAAGTGTTTCATTATTGATTCAAAATATGAATAACAACCAGGCGGCGCCCGACCAACTCTTCTCATCGACCATCACGAGTAATGATGGCGCTAACAGCTGAACTGCGTAAGGGTGCGGAATGACAACGTATGTAGGGGGGGGGGAGGCTAGTGCGGATTGAGAAAGAAAGCGGGGCGTATAGAGGGCTGTAGGGTAGGATGGGCTGAGAGGGTGTAAAGGGAGATAAGGGGTAAGGAAGGGAAATGAGGTTGAGGGCGAGGGGGAAAAAGGAGGGTAAGAAAAATTTGAAAGGAAACGAGAGGGAAAGGGCGTGAAGGAGATGGGAATAAAAGAGAGTGAAGATTGGATGAGCGAGAGGATGAGAGGGGATTAGAAGAAGGTTTTGAGGACAGGGGTAATGAGGAGTAGAAGGAGAAAAGGTAACTATACGGGGAGGGGAGAGGGCGAACGGGCAAGAGAGCAAGGGATAACGATGGGTGAAAGAGAGATCGGAGAGAGGGGAGAGGGTGGAGAGGAAGGAGAGGTAAGACCATGGTTTGAAGGAGAGGGAACAGAGGGAGAAAGGAAAAGGCAACAGTTGAGGAGCGACAAAAACGATATCATACATAAGTAATGGTCGGGATGAGGGGAAGAGAGATATACACAAGACTATACACCTCTTTGAAAAGGAATGAGTACAAATTAAGCGAGAAAGTATCTCTTCTATTCTACTCTTCTACCCTATGCTGTGCTTTAATATCACAGTAAAAAATCAGTCATAAATCACAACATTTCATCTAACTACAACCCAAAAAAAAACATCGAAAAATCATGACCAGGAACGGGAAGGAACCCATACTCAATTATCTGCTGTACGGCAACTGCCGTACTTACGTTGATCGTAAGTGGCCGAATGATGACTCTGTGACTCTAATATACCTTTTATTAGCCTCTGCCATAAACCACTGGTCAACCAATCACTTCGATTTAAAACCTATCGCCTTATAAGTTTCGAAACAACCAACGGGTGTACTGAACGCGTCTATCGTGTGTGTCATACGTAGGTTTTAGAAAATGTAAACAAAAACACACAGGAAGCAAGTACGTATTGCGGTCATTTTCATAATCAATGTATTGGGCTTCAAAATCACGGTGGTCCATGTTGAGAGATGCAGATTTTATTTCAACTTAGATTTTTTTTTTTTCTTGCAATGATGATAGATAAACAGTTTGTTAGAGAAACACGCATACAACACTTACACACACACACACACACACACACACACACCATATATATGTATATATATAATATATATAAATATATATATATATATATATAAGGTAAATATATTATATATATATGTGGTAATAATATTATTATAATGTAAAAATATATATATAATATAATAATATTAAAATATTTATATATAAAAATATATATATATATAATATATAATATGTATATATATATATATATATAATTAATAATATATATATATATATCTATATATAAACCCATACACATATATTGAATATATATATAATATACATACATAATATAATAATGTATATATATATATATATATATATATATATATATAATATAATATAAAAATATATAGATAATATATATATAATCGTGTTTGATGTCTTTAAATGCAGTAACGCAATAATATAGAAAATACAAATTTTACCTCCCGACCCGAGACACGATCCCGGTCGTCAGTTGGGTTAGTACCGGGGATTGTCCACTCTGACTACCCGGATCGAGTCTTGTCAAGGAGGTAAAATTTGTAAAATAAAAATTATATATAAATAATATCTGAGTGTGGTGGTTGTTGTGTTGTGTGTGTTGAGTGTGTTGTGTGTGTTGTGTGTGTTGAGTGTGTTGTGTGTGTGTGTGTTTATATATAATATATACATATATATATATATATATATATATATATATATATATATATATATATATATGATATCAATATGTATATTTATTCGTTTATCATATTTTATATATATATTATATATATATATATATATATATATATATATTTATATTTCATATATATAATACATATATAAAAACTACACATATATATATAGTTATATATATATATATATATTTATATATACTATATGTATACATATATGTATATATATAGTGTGTGTTACTATGATTAGATAGTATTTATTACAGATATATATATATAATATATTATATATAGTAATTTATATATATTACAATTATATAAAAAAATCTATCTATCTATATCTAAATCTATCTATCTATCGTAACCTATCTATCTATATATATTTTATAAAATTTTAATTAGATATATATTTATATTAATATCTATTATATATTATACATATCATATGTTATATATATATATTTATATATATATATATATATATCTTATATATACACCACTATATTTGTCTATAAATATATACTATATATTATATAGGATATATATATATATATATTTTTTTTTATATATATATATATATATCATATATGCATACACTATATATATATATGATAATATACTATTTAATTATTAATATCAGATATATACTTTGATCATATATATATATATATATATATATATATTTCATATATGTATATATATATATAGAATTATCATATAGTATATATATATGTATATATATATATATATATATATATATATAATATATTATATATTGACTAAAGTTATTATTTCTGTTAATATAGCGCATTATGCACATATATGCAAAAATGTCTATCACCTATATATATGTTATATATAGTACATACATACATTCATAAACATATATACACACACGACACACACACACACACACACACTCACACACACACACACACACACACACACACAATATATATATAATATATATATATTAATATATATATATATATATATATATATATATATATATGTATATAACAATTACAAGCTGACATGAAGAGAAGATGAACAGCCTGACTGAACGCACAGGTGGAGTGGGTCAGTGCTGCCATCATTCGTATTGCATACTTTATTGATCGATCTGCCGATGATGCCACTCACATTGCAAGTGCAGGCTTTGCAAGAAGGGACCAGTCTGCGTCACTACACACCCCATGAATATGTTTACCCATGCCCCCATGTGGTTTGCTGAGAGCTTTTCTTGGCGGAATTGGTAACACGACCAAGTTTGAAAGCACTTAACCCATGACGTCCGATCACGTCATGACGATTCATCGTATATACACACTGCAAACAGTTTCATTTGTATATACACATTGTACTGGCATTTGTTCACATTTATATACCTTTTTCTTGACTTTATAAAAAAAAAAAAAAGTACAGAACCTCATTTTGTAACCCTTTAGAATAGTGTGGCAGAAAATCGTTCAGAAAGGCATGGCATGGCGCTTCGGGAATCTCCCGGCAGGAACCTAAGTGGACTTACTTTATTGCATGCAAGAGCAAAATTAGGCAAATATCCGCCCCGTCGTGGATGGTCTTAAGTGTAGTGCGGTCGCTGCAGGACAGAAAGGTGTCCTGCAACATCACACAGAAGTAGCGGAAACATAATTCTAGGCCGCTGGTATATTGAGTGCCGTGGAGTATGAACCACTGGCACTCTTTGGGATAATCAGGAGAGGGGACACTATGTAGACAGGACAGTCTATATGGGAGCATTGCAGCGCTCCAAATATCATTCTGCTGCGCCGCCCCCCGGAGTGTGAATAAACATCCTTCTCTCCATCACCGCCAGGTTGCTGAGATGGTTATGCCTAAGGAGGCTGGGGCGCCCAAAGGGACAATCCTGCAGTGAAAATATACTGTATTATGACAAATGACAAATTATGACACTTGTTACCATCTTTACAGTAACGTAATGAAAAGAGATATGACAGACATGGCCCTAATATATTGTATGCGTCCCCCCCCTCCCCCCCACTCCATATGCCGCTCATTACCCTCCCCCTCCGCCTTCCTCAGCCCCACCCCCTCAGGACACTGGCAGACGAGGGAGAGAGTCTGAAGTTGATATGACTACCATGGAAGGTGTGACTGACATGACAGTCATGGGCAGGATATGGTTCTTATGAAAGTATGTGACAGGGTGTGACTACCATAGAAGATGGACGTGAGCGTGACTTTACCTAAACTAAATTGATTATATTTATCAATTATGAAAGGATATTAAAAAAATATTTAGGGGATGAATAGTATTGCTGACATGATATC
>NW_028234417.1:4077290-4084790 GCF_977035675.1 Penaeus japonicus | reverse complement strand
TTTTGATAATATAGAAGCAGTAGAATAAATGGCTTTGATATCTTTAACGAGCCTTATGATTATCAGAATAATGATAATGTTGATATTATGATGACCATTAACAATAACGAAAAAGTCTTTATAACTGCCAAGAACCGATAATAATTAAGTTTATGTTCAAACATTACATCCAGCAAGAACAACAATTTCTCCATGTGTAAAATAGTGGCAAAATAACAGAAGAATATCATACTTGAAAATGAAGATTTTAAAGAAATTGATATCACTCTACTTTATTATTAAACCATGAAAAAAATATGCAACCACCAATGAAAAGTATAAATTCATGATCACTGATAAAAAAAGATCAGCAAAACATTCACATCAGTAATGCAAAGTTTAATCAAAGTTTAGAATCATAGTTCTAAAGGCCAATCACTGACGCAACGTTTAGGCAAAGGTTACAGATATAATTCAAAGATGTTAGATTACATATTAATTCCACTCGTGTAAAGTATAACAGTTGTAACTTATCTGTTCCACTTCCCTTATTTTGCATTCCAAATGATACACATACAGAACTAATATATATCTTTCCATCTATATGTCTATCAATCTATCACACACACGCCCACACACACACACACACACACACACACACACACACACACACACACTTAGCTATCTATTTGTATACATATATATCACACACCCACACACACACACACACACACACACACACACACACACACACACACACACACACACACACACACACACACACACACACACACACACACACACACACACACACACACACACACACACACACACACGCCCAAACCTCAGAGTTCAGTTATTCTAAGGACGAACTGTTAACTAATTCCGATAAACTGAAAGACAAACCCGTTTCCCTCAATAACAATATAAAGAAAGAGAATGATTAATATATCAAAATTCCAAAAGGGAATCACGATTTTCTTTACATTAAATCTTGGATTGGATAAAGCTTATTGAAGGGCCCTGAACATTTATTTTTTTTCTTAAGAAACTCTTGTGGCTTGTCTGAAGGATCTCAAAGTACTTATCATTCTTTATTGTGTTCAACGTTAATCTGCATCATCATTATCATTATCATTATTATATTTAATATTGTAATTATTAGTATTATGAGTTATTATCACTATTATTAGAATTTTCTATTACCATCCTTATTGCTAGCATTACTATAATTACTATCATTATCATTATTATCTTCATCATTATCATCATTTTTGTTGCTGTTCTTCCTCTTGCTATTACAATGATCATTATCATTACTATCATTACTGTCATTTTATTATATTCATCATTGTCATTATAATCATCATGATTGTTTTCTTTACCACCATGAAGATTATTATTGTCATCAATATTACTATTATCATTGTTATCATCATTGTGATCATTATCATCACTGTTATCATTATCATCACTGTTATCATTATCATCATGATTACTATTATTAATGTTATCATTATTGTTATCATAATAATAATTATTAGTATCGTCTTTATTATTATCATTATTATTGTTATCATTATTATCATCATCAATCTCAAGATTATCATTACTATTATTATTATCATTGTTATCATCATCATTATTATTATCGATATTATTGTTATTATTATCCTCATCATTATCGTTATTGTCGTTATCATCATGTTGTCATTACCATCCATTTTATCGGCATTATTATCATTATCTTCATCATTACCATAATTATTATCATTATCATGATAATCATTATCACAAATACTATCACTTATCACAATAATCATCCCTATCATTATGACCATTTTGATTATCATTATCATTATTATTATCATCATTATGATTATGATTATGATTATCATTATTATCATCATCATTATTTTATGTAATCAGCTGTGTTCCGTAGTATATCATTAGCATTTAATTACATTTGAGTTAAAAGTTATTTGGTCATTCAGTTATCAGTGTGATTTCTTGCTTGATATCTATTCGCTTTAATTAAGAGTTTTCTTGAAGATTTACGAGATGCGGACCTTGATGCTATCATTATCATAGGTGTTCTTATCATTTATCTTGTTCTTCTTATCAACATTATTCATAGCATGGCAATCATGAGGAACATTAGTAGTAATAATAATGATACGTAATAATACATGAGAAATTAATTACGATTGTGAATTTGTTCGCAACTATAGTGTGGTAGTAGTAATAACAACGATGATGATGATTAATGGGGATCATGATATAAAAAGATGATAACAATGACAATGATAGTAATAATGATAATAATGATAACAATACAATAGAAAATAACAGTGATAATAACAATAATAGCAATAATGATAAGAATGATAATGATAATGATACAGTGTTATCATACAAATGATGATAATGATATTGGTAATGATTATAGCAATGGCAATAATAATAATGATAATAATGATAATAATAATAATAATAATAATAATAAGGATAATAATAATGATAATAATAATGATAATAATAACAATGATAATAATAATAATGATAACAATAATAATGATAATAACAATAATAATAATATTAATAATGATGATAGTAATAATGATGATATTGCAATTGAAATAATAACAATGATAGTAATCAAAATGAAAAGGATAATAATAACAACGATAATAATAATGATGACAATACTACTACTAATAATATAAATAATGATAATGATGATGAGGTTGATGTCAGTGATAATGAAGATGATGATGATGACATTAATGATACTAATACTACTGTTACTATTACTAATGATAATGATCATGATAATAATGATGATAATGAACATGGTGATAATAATAATTTGAAAAAAATTATAATGATAATGACGATAATGATATTGAAAATAACAATAATGGTTATAATGAGATTAATGAATATGATGTTAACAGTAAATGTAATAATTAAGGTGATAATGATAGCCATAATTATGATAGTAATAAGAATAATGGAAATAGTAATGATATAAAAAAATAGCAATTACTAATACTAATATTGATAAAAAGATAGAAATGATAAATATAATGGAAATGATAATGATAATTATAATAATGATAATGATGATTATGATGATGATAATAATGATAATGATGATTATGATAATAATGATAATGATGATTATGATAATGATAACAATAATGATAATGATAATAATGATAATAACAATAACAATAAAGCAAAATATAAGGTACAATAATAGTAATAATAGCAATAATGATAATGATAACCAAAAAAAAAAATGATGAGGATGAGTATGATAGTAATATGCATAATGAAAATGATAATAAGGATAAATAATAATGATAACGACAATAACAATAACAATAATGGTAATGGTAATAATAATAGTAATAATGATAATCGTAATGATCTTAATAATTACGATAATGATAATGATAATAATGATGATATCAATAATGATAGTGGCAATCATAATGATGATACTAGTGAAAATGATAATGATAATCATTATTAAAATGAAAATAAAAATAATGATGAATATAATAATGATAATGATATAATAATGATATATATAATGATAGTGATAATTATAATGACAATAATGAAAATGATAATAATATTATGATAATAATAATATTAATAATAATGATAATAACAGTAGTGCTAATGATAATGATGATCATAATGATAATTATAATAATTATTAAAATAATAATGATTTCCCCATGATGATAATGATAATGATAATAGCACCACCACCACCAACAATCATAATAATATTGAGGATGATACTGATAATAATGATAATGATGATAATATTAACATATTATTAACATAAATATAAGTAATAATGATAAGAAATATACTACATATGACAGTAATTATATCAACAATAATGATGATTAAGAAAATTATAATGATGATAATAGAAAATATATTATATACATTAACATTAGTGATGATAATAATGATAATAATGATTTTGATTAGAAAAATAATGATAATGATAATGATGATGAGGATAATGATAACAACAATACTGATGTTGGTAATGATAATGATGATAAGAATATTATTGACGATGATAATGATAACAATGATGGTGATGATAATAATGATGATAGTGATGATAATTATGATGATACTCGAAAATAATAAGGACAACAAAAATAGTAATAATGATATCAATAACAATAACAACAATAATGATAATGACAATTATAATGCTATGAATAAATGAACATGATTATAATGATGAGGATGATAATGAAAATCATAAATATAATGATAATGAAAACTGTAATAATGATAATAATGATAATGATAATAATAAGGATGAAAATAATAATAGTAATAATGATGATAACAGTGAAGATGATTTAGGTAAGAACAATAAGAGTAACAATAATGGTGATAACGGTAATAACTACAACACAAATAATTATACTTAAAAGAACAATAACGATGATGATAATGATAATGATAATGATAATGATAATGATGATGATGCTAATAATAATAATAATAATAATAATGATAATAATAATAATAATAATAATAATGATAATGATAATAATAATAATTATAATAATAATAATAATGATAATAATAATAATAATAATAATAATAATAATAATAATAATAATAATAATAATAATAATAATAATGATAATAATAATGATAATAATAATAATAATAATAATAATAATAATAATAATAATAGTAATAATAATAATAATGATAATAATAATGATAATAATAATAATAATAATAATAATAATAATAATAATAATGATAATGATAATGATGATAAGAATAACAATAACAATAATAATAATGATAATAATACAATCAACAACAACAATAATAATAATAATGATAATAATGATAAAATAATGACAATGATAATATTGATGATGATGATGATGATGATGATTTTGATGATAATTATGATGATGATGATAGTAATAATAATAATGATGATGATGATGATGATAATGATAATGATAATAATAATAATAATAATAATGATAGCAATAATAATGATGATAACAATAATAATAATGATAACAATAATAATGATGATAATAATGATAATAATAATAATAATAATAATAAAATAATAATAATAATGATAATAATAATAATAATAATAATAATAATAATAATAATAATAATAATAATTTTAATAGTAATAATAATGATAATGATAATACTAATACTAATACTAATACTAATAATGATACTACTACTACTACTACTACTACTACTAATGATGGTGATAATAATAACAATGACAATACTACTACTACTACTGCTACTACTACTACTACTAATAATAATAATTGTAATAGTAATAATAAAAAGGATAATAATAATAATAGTAGTAGTAATCAAAGTAATGATGATGATAATAATAATAATAATAATAATAATAATAATGATAATAATAATAATAATAATAATAATAATAATAATAATAATAATGATAATGATAATAACAATAGCAATAATAATAATGATAATACTGATAACAATAATTATATTATTAATAATGATAATGATAATAACAATGATGATAAGGATAATATTAATAACAAGAATGATGATGACAATGAAAATTATATAATACATATGTTTTTTTGTCATTATCATTATCACAATAATCATCATCATCATTATTATCACTATTGTTGTCATTACCATTATCATAACTGTCAATACTACCATTATCATTATCAAAATAAAAGTTACTTAACTAAACTTTACTGATACACAGAATTCGACTTCGATGTAAATGGGAAGACAAATGTTAAGCAATAAATGCACATGTCAATATTTTTACTGAGTAGACATGTATAGTGTGTTAGTCACGAAATAGTAAATACCATTCATGGAGATGAATTTTAGTGCAATGAGACTTCTAAAATAAACATCACTAGCATCTGAATGCAAGATCTTTTGATTAGCCACGATCTATGATAGATTTTCTCATGTTGTTCGTAAAAAAAGACCATATTCTTTTCCTCCATGACTAGGAACCTCGAAATATATAGTTGCAGTTAATGGGACAGCATTAATTCTTTCTAATGTTTTTTCTAATCTTTCTCGCAGCCTGGGATTATATATTCTTTAAGTATATTGGAAGATAAAGTCCCTGACGGTGCTTATGATAAGATTTGCCCTTTGGTATAAAATTTATTTAGTAAGAACGGCCAGTTTGATAACATAGTCTATGTTCCTTTGTGATATATCTTACCATTCGCTAAATATGTAAGACTTTGTTCACCAACGTCATGCGTAACAAGATATGAATTTATGTATATTTATTTCGCCCTAACTCTTATTATACTGCGCATTATTCAGTCTGATCTTTCCTTTTACTTATTTGACAGAAAACTATAATTCTGATCTTGATTGTTTTAGAGTTTCCGAAAGAGTTTTCCTTCTTCATTCAATCGCTGATAAATAGAAAAAAAACGCTGAATGACTCATCAATTTTTCATTTAAAAAAATGAATGCCCTAAAACTCTGTAAACGATATAATTGTTCCCCCTTAATAGAATTTAAATCTTTCTTGCCTTCATATCTAGTCTGAAATGAAAAATAATTACAGCAATTAATCCTGTTGCTTACTCTTTGTATTAACAAGCTCCAACAGGATTGTGTAACGAACGCACATGCGAATGAGTGTATGTGCGGTTAAGAGAGTGCGTGAATGCGTGTGTGTGTGTGTGCATGTGTGTTTGTGTGTGTGTGTGTGTGTGTGTGTGTGTGTGTGTGTGTGTGTGTGTGTGTGTGTGTGTGTGTGTGTGTGTGTGTGTGTGTGTGTGTGTGTGTGTGTGTGTGTATGTGTCTGTGCATGCAGGCGCGTGTATGTGTCTCCATATCGGTGTGTGTAAGCATATACAACCAAAAGATAAACCAAAACTACAGTAAAAAAAAAAGAAAAGAAAAGACACGTACTGCTTAATGTGCTGAGAGAGCGACCTGTACAAAGCCAGCGTCTCCACCTTGTTGTTCAGCTGCAGAACCTTCTCCATCTGTGTCTTCGTCTCGCCGTTCGTGCCCAGGTAAGCCATAACCAGGGCGTTCCAGATGCTATAGGGCGAGATGAGGAAATTCCCCGAGTGAGGCACGAGTTCCTTGAAGAGCCTCAAGCTGAACGGCAGGATGTAGCTGAGGTCGGCGAATTGCGGCGGGATCATGTCATCGAACTGCGAGATGCACTGGGGACTCACCCGCACCGCCAGCCCGAACAGCGCCGCGACCAACAACAACTTCATGGTTCTGTGGTAGAAGGGCGAGCTTAGTGAAGCGGATGGTTTTTTTTTTTTTTTTTTGGTAATGCCTTTCCGTGTACTTGTATTATACGTTAGTTTTAAGCCCAAAAGGTAAGCTATATCATAGATTGGCTTTACCCCGAAGACGAATCCTTTTATGAATCGGTTTCATAAAAGAAAGAGAGAGAGAGAGAGAGAGAGAGAGAGAGAG
>NW_028234417.1:4049790-4052290 GCF_977035675.1 Penaeus japonicus | reverse complement strand
CACAACAGCAACAACAACAACAATAATAATGCTGATGATAATGATAGTGGTTAAATATAGTAATAGTGATAATGATCATAACTGTTATAATAACCATCATCATCATCATCTTTATAATTGTTGTTATCATGTTATTATGAAAATTATAACGAAAAATGATGGTAATGATAATGGCTCTAACAGCAACAATAACAACAACAATGACAGTAATAATGGCAATGAAAATAATTTTGATAATGATAATGATAACAATGATAATAACAATGATATTGATAATATTGATAATGATAACACTAATATAAATTATAATAATATTGATGATAATAAAAGATAAGAAGAATACAAGTAATAATAATGATAATGATAACAATATGAATAATGATGATAATGATTATGATGATGAGGATGATGATAATGATATAAACAATGATGATTGTATTAATGATGATGATAAAAGTAATAATGATGATAACGATCACAATAATGATTATAATGATAGTAATGATGATAATGATAATGATGGTAATAGTGATAATAACATTAATGATGATGATAATTATAATGATGATGATAATGATAACAATAATAATAGAATAATAATTATAATTCGCATTAATAATGATGTATATGATAATAATGATAATAATAATGTCAGTAATGGTAGTATTAATAACAATAATGATAATGGTAGTAACAATAGTATTAATGATGAAAATGATAATGATAATGATAATAATAATGATCATGATGATGATAACAATGATCATATTGATCTTATAATAACGGAGATGGAGACAACAGGAACGATGATAATAATAATGATAATGATAAAGCTTGTAATAATAATGATAATCTTGATAACAATGATAATAATGGTAATAATAATAATATGGATGATAATGATAAAAATAGTAATATGGATAATAATGATAACAATAATGATAATAATAATGATAAAGATTATAATGATGAAGATATAATAATGATAGTATTACTAATACTGACAATGGTCAACATTGGTGTCAATAATGATGATAATCATCATGATAATGATATAGCAATAGTAATATTTGTGATATGAATAAGGAATAAAAATTATTAGGATAATGAGAATGATAAAGAGAGTAGCAATCACGTTAATGATAGTGATGATAATAACGATAATGATTTTAATGATAATGATAATAGTAATAGCAATAGTGCTTACTACTACTCTTAGTGATAATACTAATATTATTACTTTTAATGATAAGGATGATAATGGTGATAATAAGGATATCCATAATGATTATAGTAATAAGAAATAGTAACAGTAACAGTAATAATAATTATGATGCTGATAATAATAATGAAAACAATGATACGGATGATAATCATGATAGAAATAATAGTAATGATAATGATAATGGAATCAATAAAAATAGAAATCATGATAATAATGATAATACAAATGATAATGATAGACTAACAAAATAAATAATGATAGCAACAACAACTTATGCCATGAGAGCAAAAGTGTTGATGACGAAAAAATGCAATATCAGTAAAAACAACCACATACATGATAATATCTTGTTTTGCATAATAAACATGACTGGCAAACATTGCAACAAGGATTATGTACGTTGTCTATAGCAACAATTTTAACAACTAGGATGATAAATCAAAATAAAGTAACAAGATATTTAGTTAATAATGACTAGTTATAATGATAATAAGATGGTGGTGATCAAAGAACCTACAGATTCTTTAAGGATTCTTAGAAGAATCATAGGGGTTGCGGAGATGCCAATGATAATGGTGATGATAGGACAGTAGCAATAATGATGAATATTGAGAAGATAGCGTAAAGAGTTGCTAAAGCTGTCAAGATAGTCGTGCAGCGTAATAATAGCGAGATATAACAATCACTGATAGTAATTCATGTCCTTAAAAGTGATAAACGTATTTGGTATTATCTGTATACTTCGGAAAACTGTCATCCATTTAACGTTCATAAGATACTTATCTAGTTGCTGCTCGTTTCATTGCGTTCTGCTTTATATCATTTACTTGATCATGAAATATGCGAAACGGTTGCGGTTTCCTGTTTTAGTCTTCAGGTACAATAGGACACGACCCTCTTGGCTTTCGAAACCTCTTCCTATCAATATCGTGGTTCCTGTTACTAAGATATCCCTACTCCTCTTAAGCCATAACATCACTGCCATTACGTTCTCTGTTACTACGACGCCTCTGAGGCCATTCGGACAACGGCCATGGCCCTCTTCAATCACGGCTATACTCACAGATCCGTCACGGCCCTGTACAAGGCCAAGGTGTCCGCCTTGTTGGTCAGCTGGAGGACCTGCTCCAGCTGGGCCTGGGTGTTCCCGCCGGACCCGAAGTACGCCAGGACGAGGGCAGACCACACGCTGTAGGGTGAGAAGACGAAGTTCCCCGTCGACGGCAGGACCTCCTTGAAGAGGGTGACGCTGAAGGGCGTGATGTGGCCGAGGTC
>NW_028234417.1:4017290-4022290 GCF_977035675.1 Penaeus japonicus | reverse complement strand
ATCACTTCATATTATGATTTATCATCACATTTAGCTAGAAATGTTGACAGATGCATGTTCGTTTCTTAGCTTTATTCCTATTTCATTGTATAGCCATATTCGACTATCTTTACATTTTTCATTGCATTATTGATTATTGTTACTTCCATATTTCACTGTTTAATTGCAAGTAACTTTAATCCTTGTATGATATGATTGTCATTATTTTTAATGTTAAGCAATTGTCGACTTCGGCAACATTTAGCATATGTTATCATCATAGGCCTCTCCGAGTTTCCGACCTTTCGAAACATTTCATGGGTCAATCGGAACGCCAAATATCTTATCATGATATTACGAACGCAACGTTCATTAGGACAGTCAGGAAAAGGTTTATTCATCATTTCATATTTTATAGCTTTTCAGCTTAACCTTGCCTTTCTCCAGCTACTGTACCTCACTTATCGGGCCTTCATTGCATGACGCCCATTGCATATGCATCTCACACCCTAATTTCGCGTATCTATGGTACCACAATTGAATAAACCGCGAATTACGGGTCATTTTTCGCACTCCGGTGCACCGCGCCTGAGGATCTTGACAACCTGACGTCACAATTAATTCTCTCAAACAGAGATAGCGCGCTTATCACTTATCAGACGTTCCAGGCTTGCTACCTCCACATTTTTATTAGCTATGCACATATTAATGGTATTTCTTTCAGTTGCCCCGATCTTGGCTATTACGCCGCACCTTATTTCAGAAGGACGAGTTCGGCCACGCAATTGAAATATCCTAGCATAGTCTAATTCATCATATTTATCTTTGTTCTCGAGCTAAGACAGCGTTTCCCCACGGGACGAGTTCAATTTGGCGCATGATCTTACCGACTAATAGCATGGTCAAACAAGGTAAATCACCTATTCCTCAACGGAACGACCTCCGGGTCAATGTTATATTAATATTTTTTTCTTTCAGCTTTCATTAACATTTATTTTTCCAGTCTCATCCAATCTGACTCATGTCGTGCCTTCTAATTCATTGAAGGACTGGATTCGGTTGATATTTGGATTAATATTTTTTTTCTTTCATATGCATACTCATGATATTTTTTTTACCCACTTTGCCTCAAATCTTGACTTCCGGTCACGCCTATTTAAAGGATTAGATATGGTTGGTAATTTGGCTATTATTTTTTTTACATGCATCATACACATTTACATTGTTCTAATTTGCTACTGACCTTGGCTCATTTGCCGTGCCTTCACTCCCCGAAGGACTAGACTCAGTTAGTAAATGGAAGAATTACATCTTAACTTATCATTTTTTCATTACTCATCACTTATCACAGCAGACATATTTTGCACATGGTTCATCCCTCGATGAATCCGGTCTGCTACTGCGTAAGTATTGTCAGCAAATAACATGAATTCAGGTAAATACTTCCTATTTCTTGTTATTGCCAAATCATATGATTTTGTTGCATATATGATTATTTTTCAATATGAAATACTAATTTCGCTATACCTTGCAGATAGTTCCTGCTGGTAACTACCACATCTATCGACTACCAGGACCATTCTATGCTGTATACGGTTCCTGATGCAGTCAACTCATTGCATTGTTGCAACTCTCGGGTTCATCCTGAAACCCGGGACTCATAATGACTTTTTCCCTAGTCTGATCTTAAACAGATACCGGACTTGCACGGCTGATGATTCGAGCTTGGTCGCGTGTTGGTTGCATCGCACTACGAGCAAGTTACCGCATCACCCGATGCTTATTCGCAAGTCGTACTCTTGTATCTTTTTGTACTATATTTACCATTACTGGATATACCAATTTATGAGTATATACTATAACTTAGCATAACTTACTTGCTAATTTTTTTAAAATTGTCTTTAAACATTATGACATAATATGTTAATAATTAGCAATGCACTTATTGTATACATACTTTTGATATCTTTTCAATTTATATTGCATGTTATTTTCAGCTAGTTAATTCATAACTACTATTACCCATTATCTTATAACATGCATCTGCATAATTTTTGCTCCTACGCCCTTTACCCTGTCCCCTCTACAACTATCGTATGCACTAGTTACGTGTATAAAGTTTTTCAGATACGATAGTGATGGATGCAGAAGGGCATGTCAACCAGACGTGTCAATCCTGTAACCAGCGCAGCCCATCTCGAAGCCTGCACTGATTGCACAACCGTGTGATCTTGTGCAATAATCGAGACGTTGCCACGGCATTTCCTGATCTCTTCGTATATTTTCAAGAGCTCCACTGATCACGGATCTCCTTTTTTCTCTGCTAAGTATCGCTGATTTTGGCATTCTTATTTCGTTATATCAAATTTTCTTACCAAATCGGGACGATTTGGGGTAACGTGGTCGAGCGATATGAAGGTCTTATTGTATATGATAAAGATTCAAAATTCATATCGAAGCAATAATTAAATATTTCTAGTTACTTAAACACAATGTCTCCCAGTTCCAGGTCAGTCCTGAATGCCCACGTTCGGAGGCGTGGCCAAAGTCCTGCTCTCATTACCATGTGGACCAATCACCGCCGGGTCGGGCAGCTCCCTGACCAATTAGAAGAATTGTCGCTGCCCCTCGTACTGACCCGGTATCCTCCTCAAAATAGGTCATTGATAGATTTAGACAGAATTAGTTCGACCTTCAAGTCGAGAGGTCCTTCCTCTCCCTTCACCTCCTCAAGGATTCCAGGTAGACAGTGTTTTAGTGCCTTTAGTGACTTAGCTTATTTCATATACTGTGCATTGTCTGTGTTTTCCTTAGAGTTGTGTTTTCCTTAGTGTTGTGTTTATATTAGTGTTATTGATATACTTATAGCTTAGATCTCGTTAGCTTTGCGATAGGCTTAGCTTCCCCCTTGCATATATATATCGTGCCTCCCTTGTAAATAATGTTATATATATATCTTGATTTATAATATATTGTTGATGTTTTAGCTACCGTGTTTCACGTAATCCCTTTATATATTATGTGTGGGAATTAGATCAATCTCTGCTCGCCACATATTCGGGTGCCCGGGACGGCACCCGTCGTGCCAATTACACAAATAGTGTTAGTATTTAGGATGTATACAATTTACACAAACTGGTCGTAGTAGGGACACATCTTAATACCATCACATATATGTGTGTGTGTGTGTGTGTGTGTGTGTGTGTGTATGTATATATACATATATACATATATACATATATATATATATATATATATATATATATATATATATATATATATATATATATATATTTCTCTGTGTGTGTGTGTGTGTGTGTGTGCGTGTGTGTGTGTGTGTGTGTGTGTGTGTATATATATATATATATATATATATATATATATATATATATATATATATACATATATATATATATATATATATATGTATATATGAATATATATGTATGTATATATATATATATATATATATATATATATATATATATATATATATATATATGTATGTGTGTGTGTGTGTGTATATATATATATATATATATATATATATATATATATATATATATATATATATATATATATATGTGTGTGTGTGTGTGTGTGTGTGTGTGCTGTGTGTGTCTGCGTGTGTGTGTGTATATATATATATATATATATATATATATATATATATATATATATATATATATATATATATATATATATATATATATTTATATATATATATATATTTATATATATATATATATATATATATATATATATATATATATATATATATATATATATATATATATGAATTCACATAACACAAACACAGTAACGTGAACAACAGAGATATAATAATAAATAATAATAAGTTCCTCATCAGGCGTAAGCAAACCAAAAAATGAATAGTAGAAGTAAATTTTGACAAGAATATATACTAGAAAGGATGACATAAGGAGCAAGGGCTGAATCAGGTCACTGAAGGATGGTATGGCTAATTAATCTAGGGAAAGCTTTTCCCACTAAAAAGACGGTAAGATCATCCAAACCCCACTGACCAGTCCTTAAGTTAAAAATGTGAAGCCTTTTAATCAAAAGAGATTCTAAAATCTTTCTGCCGTACGATTTAGACTATTTGTGAATCAATTTTACGTTATTCTAATTAAGTTGATGACCGGCATCACGCATGTAAATAAAGCAAGCATTCGATTCCCTAGTGTACCTCAGATCGCATTTATGTTCACTTATTCTTTTTTCCAGCTCTCTTATATGGTGATGTGACACCACTACGTATTCATTCAATGTCCTTCTTCAGTGGGTCTTTGGCGAGACCTGTTCTCTCTGCGGCTCCAACATCAACGTTTGTCCAGGAAGAAGAGCATGTTTTGACACCTCCCTCCCCCTGTCCATCAGCCTGGCCTGTGCAAGAAACCGGCCAAGTTTACGGTCCTTCTACTTCGGTCAGCGAGAATGAGGATCCTTATTGTGAGAACCGCAGACACCCTTCTTCTTGGCATACTCCTTCTCCTGTATCTCCTGCGTCCGGCACGCCCTCTGTTCCCTGGTATTTCCCATCATCTCCCATCCCTCACAATTTACCCGTCTACCCATCCCCTACCACTGATTCCCATCCCTCATCTGACACTCATGTTGCCTTACCATCGTTGGCTCGCACTCGTCCCTCACCTTCACCCAATATCTATGCCACATCTGCCTCCCATACTCATGTTTCCACCACCAATCCATGTTCTTCTCTTTCTCCCTGTACCCAACCCTCGCCTGAAAAAAACATGGCATGTGCGACTTGTGGAGTTAAACTGTGCATCGAGTGCTACGCCATCTACCACAGGGTTGAAATGTAAGGAGTCGGTGACCCAAACAACCCAGACCCATCTGCGACTCCCGACCAGCATACGCTTGAAAGCAGACGCCTTGACCCTGATCTTGACAACAAACAACATGGCCCTAAACCTGAATGGAGCCAGACTTTAAGGATAAGGATAAGCCAGATTTGCGGAGCAGATGGTACGCCG
>NW_028234417.1:4002290-4004790 GCF_977035675.1 Penaeus japonicus | reverse complement strand
TCATTATAATCATCATCTTCATTATTAGTATCACCATCGTTATCATTAATATTATCATCTTTGTTATTATTGTCATCATTAATACCATCATTATTATCATTAACATCAATATTACCATCATCAAAGTTATCCTTATAATTACTATCATTGCTGAAGTTATTTCAATTATGAGTTATTATTTTCATAATCAAATTGTCCTTTTATATTGCCATACTGTATAATGCCTTAAAAAAAACGACTACAATTATGACGCCCCCCCCCCTCCCCTCCCCCTCCCCCTCTCCAGCGCCAAGGCAAGCGAGTGACTCTCAGTGATGACGTCACTTCCGGTAAGCGCGGGATCGACATCTTGGGCGACGCGTTTGAGGCCGACTCGACGCTCAGCGTGAACTTCCCCTACTACGGTGACCTCCACAACATGGGTCACGTCCTCATAGCCTTCTCGCATGACCCGGACTTCGCTCACAAGGCATGTATTTGGTGGGGACAAGGAATTGTGAAAGAGAGAGAGAGAGAGAGAGAGAGGGGGGGGGGGCAGGGAGAGAGAGAGAGAGAGAGAGAGAGAGAGAGAGAGAGAGAGAGAGAGAGAGAGAGGGGGCAGAGAGAGAGAGAGAGAGAGAGAGAGAGAGAGAGAGAGAGAGAGAGATAGAGAGAGAGGGAGAGAGAGAGAGAGAGAGAGAGAGAGAGAGAGAGAGAGAGAGAGAGAGAGAGAGAGAGGGGGGGGGGGCAGGGAAAGAAAGAGAGAGAGAGAGAGAGAGAAAGTTCCAAAATTATGATTTTGAGACAACCACTTCCTTATACGTTGAAGCTTAAGATCAAGGTATTCGACAATCAAATCCAACTTATAATTTTGGCAGGAGGATATGGCCGTGATGGGTGACACTGCAACTGCAATGAGGGATCCCGTTTTCTACCGCTGGCATAAGTTTGTGGACGACACCTTCCAGGAGTACAAGCTGATGCAGAGGCCTTACACTGAGGAGGAGGTAAGGTGCCGTCTGGATCTTATGAGAAGGTCACACTCAACAGGAGGATGCTATTAATGACGATGTAAATGTGGAAATGAGAAGTACGAGAATGCTTCCCTATCTCTTTCCCAGCTTAACTAAGCATGAATATGTTTTTTTTGTCCCTTTACCAGATAAACCAACTATAAAGTATACCCTCTCCATTTACCAGCTTAACCAAGTATGACGTTCTATAAAGGAGTACATCCTATCCCTTCCCCAGCTTAATTTTTCGGGCGTGAAGATCGAGAAAGTAGGAGTCGTGAGGAACGACGAGGCAGATATCCTTCACACAGGCTGGAACAAGAGAGGCTTCGAGGCGAGTCGCGGGCTGGACTTCAATGGCAGGCCTGTGTTGGTGGAACTCAAACACCTCGACCACGAGCCGTTCAACTACCACTTGCAGGTCAGACTTTAGAGCTACTTGAGTTTTCATCGCTCTGGTCTTCCTTCGACTTCTGATATGAAATATGTAATAAGGCGCAGCCACTGTAAGCTCATTACTGTGGCTGAGTTTTATTACATGTATGTGTACACGTTTACTTTTGTTTTATGATAAACCAATATTTGAGGCTGCTTTGTGATTCATTTAAAATATGAAATATGTAGTGGAGTCCCTAAACTCTGTCGCATGAGGTCGCTAAGGTTAAGTCCATGGTACAGGCATTTGAGGTCACTAGGGTGAAAGCATGGTGACATAGGGTCAGTGAGGTTGGACGCAAGGTTAAGGGTAGTGAGTATTTTGAGGTGAAGTAAGGTGAAAGAAGCGTACTTTCAGTCCGCATACAGGAATGTATTCGAAGATGTCACTAACAAGAGATTTAAGAGACAAATAGAGAATAAGAGAGAGAGAAAGAAATAGAGAAAACAGAGAAATATAGAACCACAAAACAAGAGTAGAACTGAAAAGTAATAAAAATCCTAAAAACAAATCCTTTACCTCCTAAAATCCACGTCTTTCCGACCTTCTCATTCCCCTCTCACCTATGTTCACCCCTTCTTTTCTCTCTCTTACCCTCACCACACATACTCTCTTTAGTTGAACAACCGCGGAAGAACAGCAAAGGAAGTTACGGTGAGGGTGTTCCTGGCCCCGAAGTTCAATGCTCGGGGTCAGAAGGTGAGCTTCATGGAGCAACGAATCCTTTGGGCTGAGATGGACAAGTTCACCGTGTCATGTAAGTTAAGTCTGTCTCGCATTCGCCTACACACTTAAAGGTTCTTATGATAATGAAATGACAATGATCATAATGACGATTAATGATCTTAATCAATTTACGTGTGATCATTATCATTATCACTCTTGTTATTTTTGACATTATGTCATTGTTTTTACATTGTTATTATTAATATTGTTATTATAAGTAGTAACATCATTATTATTATTAGTAGTAGTAGTATGATTAATATTAGTATTCATATTATCACTATCAATATTTTTATCGTTATCATTATCAATATTCTTACTATCATCAATATCATAATTATCATTA
>NW_028234417.1:3954790-3989790 GCF_977035675.1 Penaeus japonicus | reverse complement strand
ATATCCAACTAATAAAGATGATTATTTCCATTACTACTCCGCCCAGCAGTAAAACAAAGTCTAGGATAGTCATAGGTTTCTTCCTAAAGGCATTAAGGATTTGCAGCCCAGAATGCCTAGAGGATGAAATTAAATATATTATAGACAGGGGTTTTATTGCCCATACCAGAAAAGAAAGGAAAGTGGAGAAAGATAGAATGGGCAAGAAACGATCGTGGCAGCCCAAACACAAGAAAGAGGTACACTCTCAGTTGTAACATACTACGAGTAACCGGTAACCCCAATACCCAGTTAACTTTGCTAAACCTCAACAAAAAAGTGAGAGCGTAAAGAACGGCAAAAAAGACACGTGCAACAAGACAAGCAACCCCGCAACCTCTCTCAGTGTAACAACTCCGAGAACATCTGAGATAATAGGTTACCGCGCGACAACGTTTACGGTCCGATAAGATAGGAGGCGAGCAAGGGACACAAGACCAAAACCACAAGCAATTCAACACCATGTTGGACAAATTCCCATGATACACGAACAAGATTACCGAAACAGACTAAGCAAACAAAAAAATACGAGCATCGAAAGATCTCCGTCACCATAGACCCAAGAAAATGGAAGACACACTAATGAGCGAAAAAAAAAAATTGACCCACGCAACGTCAACAAAAATTGTAAAAGCAAAGACGCCAACAATGAAGCAGATACATATTAGCATCTTGAGAAAAGATAACGGCATTTCAAATTTAAATTATCCAGTCTCGGCAGCTCCAATTTTTCGATTAACCTTCAGCTCAGAAGAGACGTTTAATCACTTCTTATATTGTATTATTATAAATGTTTTTCATATTTTTCCTTTTAACGTCGTTTGAAACACATCCTCAAACGCTTATAATACATCTCTTTTTCATATATTCTACCTTTTTTCCGCTATGAACGCACGAACATATTCATCATATTCATACATATTCATCCGTTTTATCTTTTGTGTGTGTTCTCTCGCACGCCAACAAACATGTACACATGGTGTTGTGTGTGTGTGTCCATATAAATGAATAAATATATATCTAAATACATATAACTACACATATATATATATAAATATATATAACCTCATATGCATATATATATATATATATATATATATATATATATATATATATATATATATATATATCATTAATACATACATATATGCATACGTATTGTGTGGGTGTGCGGGCATGTGTATATGTATATACATATATACATATATATATGTACAGTATATGTATATGCATATACACACACAATATATATATATATATATATATATATATATATATATATATATATTCATGTGTATATATATAAATATATGTATATGTATATATATATATATATGTATATGTATATATATGTATATGTATATATATATGTTTATGTATATATATCAATCTATTTATATATACATATATATATACATATATACACATATATCTATATATACATATATATGTGAGGGTGTATATACATAGACATATATGTATATTAGATATATACATAAATATTATGCATGTGTGTGAGTGAGTGTGTTTATATATAAACATATATATATAAATATGTAGTATATATGGATGCCAAAACAAATGTATGTATATACACACATTCACACACGTGCGCGCGCACACACACACGCATGAGTGTATGAGGGAGAGTGAGTGTGAATGTGTGTATGTATGTATGTATGTGCGTGTGCGTGTATGTGTGTGCGTGTGCATGTGTGTGCGTGTGCGCGCGTAAACATATTTGTGTATTATGTATGTATGCATGAATGAACGTGTACATATCTTACACAAACAATCATTTATACATTTAATTGCCAAATCGATAGTCCAGTACTTTAGAGATGTGGTTTACTGCACGAGTTGGCGAAGTGCTAGTTTCAGAGTTGCCACTGGTTAGCTCGATGCACTGAAAAGTTTACGTGAGAAGACTAACAGAACTTCTCCGCATTTTGAAATCAAACGAAGCAAGGTACTGAGAGCTAGTAGATTCGTCTTACCCTTATTTCGATAAATAATTCAGGTAAGGCTACTATCGAGAAAGCTTCGAGGCTCTTGTGTTTACTGTTTTGTTTGTATCGTGACACTAATTTGGCATCCCCTTAATGTTCAACCGTGCGGGTTTTTTTTTTTTTTTTTATAGAGCAAATATTTCTCCGTTAGAGCAGATTGTGCGTAAGTTCATGCAGTGATAAGTGGCGAGTGAAAAGTGACTGAACAGTGTGTCGTTTGAAACCCGAGGCAATGAATTCTGGTCATTGTCTATAAAAGAAAAAAAAAAAATGGAACGGTGGCTATTTTCAGCGAGAGGAATATCCATTTATAAATATAAGTGGAAACGAATGGTGTTTACATTAGTTCAAGAGTCACGAATAATATAAAACGCAGTGAATAATTGCCTATCGTAATGTTACTACGATACAGATGCTGTTCCCATGTGATAAACTCACCTGAATGGCGTGCCGTGTGCAAAGCGACCGCGATTCTCCATGCCTAACAGCGCTACGTTGAAAGGGTAAAAAATAAATAAATAAATAAATAAACTTCATTCATTCTGCCATGAAGCTTGGATTGGGTTCTATTTTAACCATGAACCTCCAATGTTTTCCGTGCCGTCATTATACAAATACATTCCGTATTAGAACGAATGCAGCTGCAAAAACACACACATGTTTCCGATAGAACAACTGGCTGTTTACTGCACCAAGAATTCAAACTTCTCGAACAAACGACATGTAACCGTCCTTGCGTATAATTGCGCTGTAAGTTTAAGGGTAGTTAACATGTGCTATAGTTTGTGAACGAACTAAACATCCATGTTATATTTTTCTTCATACAAGTACATATCGAGTGAAACATAAATGCGATTGTTTATCATTGATGTTGTGAGGTGTTAGTTTTATATTAAAAATGTTATTTATTTTAAAATCAATCCCTTAAATGTCATTAATAAAAAGACTTGTTTAGACTTTTACAAATTATCGATTCCATGCATTTTACCAAGAAAGCGGCGTCGTTAGTAACTAAACTCTATATTCAAAGAATAGTGCTTTGGAAAGGAACCATAGTGGCACTTGCTTATGTGCATATTGATAAGTGGTTGCGGGGGAAAGCGCTAAAGGCGTAGCTTTTTAAGTTGCAATCCGCTGTTCCACACACACCACGCTGCAGTGTCCCATGCCAAGGCTTTTTGTCATGCACACGTCCTGTATAGCCAGGCCAGTCACGGGTTTCTCTGGTATGCAAATCTAAACGCGAAATCATGTATACATGATAGATTATCCATGGAAGTTTTAAATTTACCAACGAATGTGACGGTAGTCCCACAGTCTTTTAAATTTTAACTTTCATTTTAGACTATTGAAACTTTGGTGGTTGGTTAACTTGAATAGCAATTTAAAGCTCCGTTTACAAGAGACGTTATCCGCAGTGTCCTTATCTGCAATAACTGGCAATCACTCGCTATTATTCGCTGCCTTATTTCCAATTATTTCGCGAGATGGCTCCACCTACACATGCGTGCCAACCTGTCCGATAGGGCCGCCAACACGCATGTGCGAACCATCACCGAATGGCGAAAATGCCAAACATTCCCTAATTTTTATTTTGTCCTCTCATTCGGTCGTTTGAAGAGTATCCAAAAGGTGGTTCACTGCCAAATTTATGTAACAATGAAGAAAGATTATAATGGCTACCATATATATTTCAAGACTCGGTTTCTGCATGGAAATGTAAAACAAATACCACCATAAGTAGCTTTGGTAAATGGGTGACAAATAATTGTTTGAATTTACCAAGTGTTTGATATGGAAAATATATAAACAAGAGCAAAAAGTGTACTGGATGTATTTTTGTATTTATTCTTACGCAGACTGCTAATTAAACGCCATCGAAGTATATAGTCACAAGCAGAGTAATACGTTCGAATTTGTTTACGCAAGTAGTCCCTTCAGAGGAAACTGGAATAAATCAAATAGGTAACTCGTGTAAATCCATAAAATACGCGAGTTTAGTTCATTTACAGTAAATCTTTAATTTCAGGAAGTAATGTGCTTTGTGTAATATTCATTTCAACACTGTAATGCAGGTACATTATTATCCTTATTCGATTGCCAGTAAAGTCTACCTAAATGCGAATATTTTATTGCAATGAATATATAAAGTATAGCACACCTAGGTGAACAAGCAAAAATGTTAAAAGCCTAGAATAAATTTTGCTTTAATTGTTGTCATGAAATGCATTATATTAGCACAAATAAAATATATCTACTGACTGTTAATGTGCACAACTGCAGTTTGAAATAACCTTTTTCATGTTTAAAGTAACATGATGTTAATATGTTCACTTCACATACCAATATGAATGAATCAAAGCAAACTAGAAACAATGATTTATCATTTTAATATTTTCTCAGGCATTAAATGAACTGACATATACTATTCGACAAACTGCTAAAGGCTTAAATGTCCTTGAACTCAAAAGTGTATTTATTAATGGAAGCAAATAATTGTAAGGATTATCATTTTTCAAAGGAGTGCCACTGAGGCGTGCGCCGCTCGGTGAGCATGAGCGGTACGACACTTTCGCTTTCGTACGCCCGACAGTGTTTATGCTCCGCCCACAAAGTTGAAATCATTGCGGGTCGGTGACGCGGCAGATAACGCCTTATTATGCTTCTGTGCTCCATTATATTTGAAAGATTCACTTTGAATACTTCAGTATCTTCGTAAAGTTCTGTACGGATATGTATGTTGAATACTTGGAAGTTCTAGATCGTATGCGACGCGATATTTTAAAGCAGCTTGTAATACTAATTCAGTATATTCATTTGAAAAGAGGTCTAGGTTCTCCAGGCTCTGCTGTTTGGTACTTTTTGCATATCTATAAACCCTTTTGAACAATCTCGAAAATACCACATGTACTATTTTACGGAAACGTGTGAATCGTATATATCATCTTCACAACCACATAAGACTTAAAACTGGATTTATTATTTCGTATACTCCAAAGGATTAGGAATTGGATTCTCCCATTATTTTCGTTTTTGGATGCATCCAGAAATCATAAGTTTTGTCCCTATGCTTGGGCCAGTTATGATCCTTTTCCATTATGGTCACATGCAAACGATTGCGTCTCTAGAAAGAGTATTTCAATACTATGTTGAATATTGTAGATTAAATTATGAACTGTAGCCGTTCACGTGTGCCGTATTATAAATATATCTATCTAACAGCAGTAGAAAATTCGTGGTATCTTTATTTTCTTTTATCTGTGAGTTTCTATTGGATAGAAAACATTGTAAGAAACATCATATCCATTGTAATGATAGATTTTGTTGTCACAATTTTTTCTTTCTTTTCTTTAGCTTATTTTTATATTCAACCTGTCATTCGACTGTTCGTTCATTTTACTTATGTAAATCTGTTTACTTAATGTTATTACAAGATTACTTATTTAATTTCTTGCAACATGCATCAGGTTTATAAACTCTCAACTGCATGGTCACTGACTGGACCGCCTAACAGGCTGAAGAATGCTGTCCTATATTTCGGCAGGATACCTCAAGTACAGAACATATCCGCTTCAGTACTTCAACTTCTTTAGATGGTAAATCGACAAGTTGATATAGTGGCGTGTCATCTGATATGGTCCTTGAACAAACCCTTAATCCATCCTGACAGTGTCAAAGATCGAACTGAACAAGAGGGCTCACAGGCAATAGTTTCATACAAAAATAGGTTTCAGAGAAATGCTTCCGATGAATCCTTGGAAGGAAACCTTGCATCATAAAGATCGATTACCCCAAACAAGGAAAAACAAAAACTTGGTTACTAGTGCCTAGTGATTCAGAAAGGCAAATAGTGTTTATGCTGAATTAAAAGCCTCAACATCACAATCTTTGAAAAGTTCATGAGCGGCATTAAATGTAAAAACACACGCGTATCAGAGTCTTGTGAATGTTTTAGAAGAGGGACTGAAATGAAAGATGATGATAAATCCACATCAGCTTTTGTTGAAGCCATGCATTTGGTTTGTAAATTGGACATGTTTTCCAATGTGAACTTTCAAAATTCATTAGGGATTTGCATGCTTGAAAGCAGTGGAATGGAGACACACCAAGAATAGCAACAGAAGAATTTTGGACTCGAAGCTCGTCAGACCACCCCATTCAAAGAATTGGCAAGCCATTAATCTTGCCAACATGTCGGAATTTTCAAAACATCCCACTCAACGGAGACACTTTATATATCTGTAAACCTGGTATAACATGCAGCAAATTTCTTACTTTTATGCTGAAGAAAAAAAAAAGGTTTGAAAACTCTCGAAAGACATTTCTTAATGGACTTGTCTAGTGTTTTTCGGACTTCCAACTGCGGAGGTGAAATGGACACATCTTGTGTGTCGGTTATGTTTGGTCTATTTGTGCCATGAAAATTATGCCTGTCTAAACGAAAATACATAAGTGCAGCAGCAAGAGCCATCATTGACATAGAGCCGACTGTGACACTGAATGTCAAGAGGAAATGGATAAGAGTTATACAGGTAAAAAATCATACGAAGTGATTGAATTTCTTTCAAATGTACTACAGTAGTTATTTTCTCTTTTCAATTGTTATTTGTGTAGTAACTATTACGTTCATGAGTATGTAATATCCGTATGGTACGTTTGTTTTTATTATAATTGTTATGGAGTGTTTTTTTTTTGGTAACATAAGAAATCTCGTGTTACACAACATGCATCTTTTATCCAACCACTGCAGCAGAACACTTAAAATGCATAGTATGTAAGGTAGATATTTAATATTAAGCATGAATTTCTTTAATTTATGAATTACTCTAGAATATTATATTTGGTTTCACAAAAAAATATACTAACTTCAACTTTTGATATTCGCAATTGTTTGGAAAGAGTTATCATTGGTGGCGCAAGGTTTTGTAACAAACAGTTTTTGAGTTTACCGAAAATAATGGTAGAGCCTGGTTCTCCATCCCTTGAAACAAATGAAATGATGCTTTATTCACGTTGGCTTCTTATGTGATTGCGAGTATGTTTATGATAAAGTATGTATATATTATGAAAACTCTATGCTGAAAGTAACCAGTGTTTTTTCAGGAGATTGTCCATCCTGAAATTATTCAGGAGGGTACTGTATGATAAAAAAACACCTTTTTCCAGTAGGACGTGAACATTTATCCCCATTTTATCTCCTAGGTTGGAACTATTGGTTTTAAAGGTTCATTTTTCTACGATATATATATGAGAGTACTACACTTATGAAGTGGCTAATGATTAGTAATCATCCTCTTTCCCATAAAACTTGTCCCTCATATGTTCAGTAGATTAGTTTCCTCACCACATGGACGTGTGAGTGCTTAAAGGTTTACAATAGGTTTACAATACACTGTTACTCATGCATGTACCTTATGGTTAAGGGAATCGACTCGTGGGTTTTCTCGTATCGAATGACTGGATAATTAAAGATTTTAGAGACCAACAGCAAGATTTGTGTTGATTGAAGCGCTGGATGCCATGGCAATGGTAATTGGATGACTGGTGACGAGTGGCAAACGACAAACTGGTCGACCCTGAGGGACGCTGGTTGACTGGTTGACACTGAGGGACGCTGATTGACTGACTGGTTGACGCTGATTGACTGACTGGTTGACGCTGATTGACTGACTGGTTGACACTGAGGGACGCTGATTGACTGACTGGTTGACACTGAGGGACGCTGATTGACTGAATGGTTGACACTGAGGGACGCTGATTGACTGAATGGTTGACGCTGATTGACCGACGGGTTGACACTGAGGGACGCTGATTGACTGACTGGTTGACACTGAGGGACGCTGATTGACTGGTTGACACTGAGGGACGCTGGTTGACACTGAGGGATGCTGATTGACTGACTGGTTGACACTGATGGACGCTGATTGACTGACTGGTTGACACTGAGGGACGCTGATTGACTGACTGGTTGACACTGAGGGACGCTGATTGACTGACTGGTTGACACGGAGGGACGCTGATTGACTGACTGGTTGACACTGATGGACGCTGATTGACTGACTGGTTGACACTGAGGGACGCTGATTGACTGACTGGTTGACACTGAGGGACGCTGATTGACTGACTGGTTGACACTGAGGGACGCTGATTGACTGACTGGTTGACACTGAGGGACGCTGATTGACTGACTGGTTGACACGGAGGGACGCTGGTTGACACTGAGGGACGCTGATTGACTGACTGGTTGACACTGAGGGACGCTGATTGACTGACTGGTTGACACGGAGGGACGCTGATTGACTGACTGGTTGACACGGAGGGACGCTGGTTGACACTGAGGGACGCTGATTGACTGGTTGACACGGAGGGACGCTGATTGACTGACTGGTTGACACAGAGGGACGCTGATTGACTGACTGGTTGACACTGAGGGACGCTGATTGACTGACTGGTTGACACTGAGGGACGCTGATTGACTGACTGGTTGACACTGAGGGACGCTGATTGACTGACTGGTTGACACTGAGGGACGCTGATTGACTGACTGGTTGACACTGAGGGACGCTGATTGACTGACTGGTTGACACTGAGGGACGCTGATTGACTGACTGGTTGACACGGAGGGACACTGATTGACTGACTGGTTGACACGGAGGGACGCTGATTGACTGACTGGTTGACACTGATGGACGCTGATTGACTGACTGGTTGACACGGAGGGACGCTGATTGACTGACTGGTTGACACGGAGGGACGCTGATTGACTGACTGGTTGACACTGATGGACGCTGATTGACTGACTGGTTGACACTGATGGACGCTGATTGACTGACTGGTTGACACTGATGGACGCTGATTGACTGACTGGTTGACACGGAGGGACGCTGATTGACTGACTGGTTGACACTGATGGACGCTGATTGACTGACTGGTTGACACTGAGGGACGCTGATTGACTGACTGGTTGACACTGATGGACGCTGATTGACTGACTGGTTGACACTGAGGGACGCTGATTGACTGACTGGTTGACACTGAGGGGCGCTGATTGACTGACTGGTTGACACGGAGGGACGCTGATTGACTGACTGGTTGACACTGAGGGACGCTGATTGACTGACTGGTTGACACGGAGGGACGCTGGTTGACACGGAGGGACGCTGATTGACTGACTGGTTGACACTGATGGACGCTGATTGACTGACTGGTTGACACTGAGGGACGATGATTGGCTGACTGGGTGACATTGAGGGACGCTGGTAGACATTGAGGGACGCTGATTGACTGACTGGTTGACATTGAGGGACGCTGGTAGACATTGAGGGACGCTGACTGACTGACTGGTTGACACTGAGGGACGCTGATTGACGGACTGGTTGACACTGAGGGACGCTGATTGACTGACTGGTTGACACTGAGGGACGCTGATTGACTGACTGGTTGACACTGAGGGACGATGATTGGCTGACTGGTTGACACTGAGGGACGCTGATTGACTGACTGGTTGACACTGAGGGACGCTGATTGACGGACTGGTTGACACTGAGGGACGCTGATTGACTGACTGGTTGACACTGAGGGACGCTGATTGACTGACTGGTTGACACTGAGGGACGCTGATTGACTGACTGGTTGACACTGAGGGACGCTGATTGACTGACTGGTTGACACTGAGGGGCGCTGATTGACTGACTGGTTGACACGGAGGGGCGCTGATTGACTGACTGGTTGACACTGAGGGACGCTGATTGACTGACTGACGGTGACGGACGCTGACCTACTGACTGACTGACGGTGACGGACGCTGATTGACTGACTGACGGTGATGGATGCTGATTGACTGACGGTGACGGACGCTGACCTACTGACTGACTGACGGTGACGGACGCTGATTGACTGACTGACGGTGACGGACGCTGACCTACTGACTGACTGACGGTGACGGACGCTGACCTACTGACTGACTGACGGTGACGGACGCTGACCTACTGACTGACTGACGGTGACGGACGCTGACCTACTGACTGACTGACGGTGACGGACGCTGACCTACTGACTGACTGACGGTGACGGACGCTGATTGACTGACGGTGACGGACGCTGACCTACTGACGGAGACAGACAGCGATGGGCACCATCTTACGTATACTGACTGACTGGTTGTCATGTTTTGAGAGTACTAGGTTTTGGTTCTCCGTATTAATGATATTGAAATTAGAATCATTGATTCATATAAGCATTTTTCGTTTTTTTTTTTTTTTTTTTTTTTTTTTTGAGGGGGGGGGGTGTCTTGTTCAGTTTCTTAGCCTATAGGCATGAATATCAGTCTGAGGAAAGAGAACATGCAGCATACCAGTTCATTTGCTGACTGCTTGCAGATTAGGACACTATTTCTGTCCCCTGGATGTGGCATAGACAATTGATGCACACATGGCTACACCAGTGCTAACTGTTGGAAAATGCCTGTCCTCGTAAACCATCATCGGGGTAGAGAGTGCATCATGATCTGGACAGCAATGTCGGTGATGGATCATAGTTTTCAAGAAAGTTGGTCTACCCTTATCCCATCTGGAAGAAAAGAGGGGAGTTGTCCCAGGAAGTCCAGGAAAGGAAAAGGAGCTTGAGGCAGGGGAAAGAAACGTCAGAGTGAAGGTGATGGAATATAGGGCTCATGTTCGATGAATTCCATTTCCAAACTGGCTAAAAGGAAAAGGAAAACCTCAAGCTCACTGAAGGTCTGAGAATAAACAATACGGACAGATTAGTTGAAGGAACCTGTCACTTGGCAGTAGGCGAAGACCCTCTGTCAGGAATTTCCTCTTGAAAAAATGTGTAGACTCCATCCAGAGATTCAAAGGCTAGGCTCATCATTATTGCCTGATGAGCAGGTAAACAAAACAGGGTTAGAATTTTTTCCAGGTAGGATTCGATTCCATGGCCAACATTTTCCTTGCACAGAATCTGCAGTGGTATTTAGGTATGCATAGCGGTAGGAGGCCTTGCCGAAGAGAGGGCTAGGGTAGAAGCATCTCTGAGGAGAGTAACGTCCTGTAAGCAGAGATGAAGCGATAAAGGGAAGAAATAATGCTAATGAAGGTAAGTGTACAAGGACTGTGAGGGGAAAAAATGACCAAAGACTATGAGAAGTGAGGTGGAAGACAGGGATTAGGTGGAGATGGAATGATATATGTGGTACTGGTCCTTCAGAGAGTCGAAACAGAGACCTCACTGATTTACATACTCATCAACCCTCAATTTTCTTGTTTCAGCAGGTGTGAGACCAGTGAAGGAAAGCCTAGCCTCTGAGGCACGCCCAGAAGCAACGTTCTGCCTTCTGGCCGGGATGAAGGAATCTTCAAGAGCACGAAAAACGGTAAAGTGGTTTGCCTCTCATGGAATTTTTAGATGTGGCGTAACAATTATATGCTGATGCCGACGAGAAGGTTTTATTATTATTTTGTGGTTACATCATTGTAAAATTAATTACTTTACCACAGAAACATAAGGCAATATTTTGTGTACACGAAATCACAGTAATGCCAATGAACTATATTGCTGTGGTGTAGGTGATAGTTTTTTTTTTAGAAGTCAAAGACTAGTTAGTATTTTATGAGTTTACTCTTGTTTACAAAAACACTTAAATTTCCACAAATGTTGATTTGACCTTCTGTTGTCATGTCTATAAGGAATTATTGCAATGGATATATCAACGGTTTTCAGTTGTGGCGTTCCATTTTGGGCAAGATTTACTCATTTATATATGCTTGCATTCATTTGAAAACTATTTTCTTGTATATCAACCACAGTTATATAGAATAGTAATTTCAAGGTGTGACTGAATGGTATCAAACGACTGGCCAGTGTCATTAGAACAGACCTTATAAAGGACAGGCTTTTGCTTGCACATATTTGTTATATATAACTGTTTTAAACAAATAGTGATTCTGATTTTAATTAAAGATTGGCAACCACCCAATACCACGTGAATGTGTTATTGTATCCTGTTAGTAGTTAAGTTGCGATAGCCATAAACTTCGAAGCACTTACACCACCTTTAAACAGCCGAAGTCATAACCAGTGATGGCAGGACGATCAGGCAAACCACGCCCCACCAACCATCCTTCAGTGTAAGCGTTGGTGGAGAGGTGGAGTAGCTAGTGAGGTCACAATCTGTTGGTGTTGTCTTTATCGGACTCAGTAGAGGTAAGAATGTGCTTTGATGTGCCGGTATTTACAGTATTAGTTTATGAAGGCTCCTACCCTTTACTAACTAACAGAGTAAAAATGGGCAAAGGAGCCGTCAGTTATTAGTCATATTTGTATTAACGCAGAACTATGAAAAATTAAACACTTCAGTAAACCTGTGACCCATTCCATTTTGTTGAATGCTTATATTAGAGAGATAAAAAGGTTTCCCTTTAACTCATTTTTTACTTCCATTCATAAAAACGCGACAGTTTAACTCTTTGATCCTGGGTGTGCATGGATAAATGCTCTGTCTACTGTATATTTTTATTGTTTTATTATTTATATATATATATATATATTTTTTTTTTCTTTCCTTCTAAACACAGTTCCACTAACGTTTGGTTAGCAGGCCTACCTGATGCGGCCTTTTTACCCCCTAAAAGTTTTTATTTTCATTACTTTTCATTATTTTCAGTATTTTATCGTTAATAACAACGTTAATAACTACAATAATCGTAATAGAAATGATGGAATCCCATTAGCTTAACGTAATGTCATTTACCCTGTTCCTCCTCGTCCGCAGGGTAATACGAGTTACCCTGTACCTCCTCGGCCTCAGGGTAATGTCATTTACCCTGTTCCTCCTCGACCGCAGGGTAATACCAGTTACCCTGTACCTCCTCGGCCTCAGGGTAATGTTACTTACCCTGTTCCTCCTCGACCGCAGGGTAATACCAGTTACCCTGTACCTCCTCGGCCTCAGGGTAATGTCATTTACCCTGTTCCTCCTCGACCGCAGGGTAATACCAGTTACCCTGTACCTCCTCGGCCTCAGGGTAATGTCATTTACCCTGTTCCTCCTCGACCGCAGGGTAATACCAGTTACCCTGTACCTCCTCGGCCTCAGGGTAATGTCATTTACCCTGTTCCTCCTCGACCGCAGGGTAATACCAGTTACCCTGTACCTCCTCGGCCTCAGGGTAATGTCATTTACCCTGTTCCTCCTCGACCGCAGGGTAATACCAGTTACCCTGTACCTCCTCGGCCTCAGGGTAATGTCATTTACCCTGTTCCTCCTCGACCGCAGGGTAATACCAGTTACCCTGTACCTCCTCGGCCTCAGGGTAATGTCATTTACCCTGTTCCTCCTCGACCGCAGGGTAATACCAGTTACCCTGTACCTCCTCGGCCTCAGGGTAATGTCATTTACCCTGTTCCTCCTCGACCGCAGGGTAATACCAGTTACCCTGTACCTCCTCGGCCTCAGGGTAATGTCATTTACCCTGTTCCTCCTCGACCGCAGGGTAATACCAGTTACCCTGTACCTCCTCGGCCTCAGGGTAATGTCATTTACCCTGTTCCTCCTCGACCGCAGGGTAATACCAGTTACCCTGTACCTCCTCGGCCTCAGGGTAATGTCATTTACCCTGTTCCTCCTCGTCCGCAGGGTAATACGAGTTACCCTGTACCTCCTCGGCCTCAGGGTAATGTCATTTACCCTGTTCCTCCTCGACCGCAGGGTAATACCAGTTACCCTGTACCTCCTCGGCCTCAGGGTAATGTTACTTACCCTGTTCCTCCTCGTCCGCAGGGTAATACGAGTTACCCTGTACCTCCTCGGCCTCAGGGTAATGTCATTTACCCTGTTCCTCCTCGACCGCAGGGTAATACCAGTTACCCTGTACCTCCTCGGCCTCAGGGTAATGTCATTTACCCTGTTCCTCCTCGACCGCAGGGTAATACCAGTTACCCTGTACCTCCTCGGCCTCAGGGTAATGTCATTTACCCTGTTCCTCCTCGACCGCAGGGTAATACCAGTTACCCTGTACCTCCTCGGCCTCAGGGTAATGTCATTTACCCTGTTCCTCCTCGACCGCAGGGTAATACCAGTTACCCTGTACCTCCTCGGCCTCAGGGTAATGTCATTTACCCTGTTCCTCCTCGACCGCAGGGTAATACCAGTTACCCTGTACCTCCTCGGCCTCAGGGTAATGTCATTTACCCTGTTCCTCCTCGACCGCAGGGTAATACCAGTTACCCTGTACCTCCTCGGCCTCAGGGTAATGTCATTTACCCTGTTCCTCCTCGACCGCAGGGTAATACCAGTTACCCTGTACCTCCTCGGCCTCAGGGTAATGTCATTTACCCTGTTCCTCCTCGTCCGCAGGGTAATACGAGTTACCCTGTACCTCCTCGGCCTCAGGGTAATGTCATTTACCCTGTTCCTCCTCGACCGCAGGGTAATACCAGTTACCCTGTACCTCCTCGGCCTCAGGGTAATGTCATTTACCCTGTTCCTCCTCGTCCGCAGGGTAATACGAGTTACCCTGTACCTCCTCGGCCTCAGGGTAATGTCATTTACCCTGTTCCTCCTCGACCGCAGGGTAATACCAGTTACCCTGTACCTCCTCGGCCTCAGGGTAATGTTACTTACCCTGTTCCTCCTCGACCGCAGGGTAATACCAGTTACCCTGTACCTCCTCGGCCTCAGGGTAATGTCATTTACCCTGTTCCTCCTCGACCGCAGGGTAATACCAGTTACCCTGTACCTCCTCGGCCTCAGGGTAATGTCATTTACCCTGTTCCTCCTCGACCGCAGGGTAATACCAGTTACCCTGTACCTCCTCGGCCTCAGGGTAATGTCATTTACCCTGTTCCTCCTCGACCGCAGGGTAATACCAGTTACCCTGTACCTCCTCGGCCTCAGGGTAATGTCATTTACCCTGTTCCTCCTCGACCGCAGGGTAATACCAGTTACCCTGTACCTCCTCGGCCTCAGGGTAATGTCATTTACCCTGTTCCTCCTCGTCCGCAGGGTAATACGAGTTACCCTGTACCTCCTCGGCCTCAGGGTAATGTCATTTACCCTGTTCCTCCTCGACCGCAGGGTAATACCAGTTACCCTGTACCTCCTCGGCCTCAGGGTAATGTTACTTACCCTGTTCCTCCTCGACCGCAGGGTAATACCAGTTACCCTGTACCTCCTCGGCCTCAGGGTAATGTCATTTACCCTGTTCCTCCTCGTCCGCAGGGTAATACGAGTTACCCTGTACCTCCTCGGCCTCAGGGTAATGTCATTTACCCTGTTCCTCCTCGACCGCAGGGTAATACCAGTTACCCTGTACCTCCTCGGCCTCAGGGTAATGTTACTTACCCTGTTCCTCCTCGACCGCAGGGTAATACCAGTTACCCTGTACCTCCTCGGCCTCAGGGTAATGTCATTTACCCTGTTCCTCCTCGACCGCAGGGTAATACCAGTTACCCTGTACCTCCTCGGCCTCAGGGTAATGTCATTTACCCTGTTCCTCCTCGACCGCAGGGTAATACCAGTTACCCTGTACCTCCTCGGCCTCAGGGTAATGTCATTTACCCTGTTCCTCCTCGACCGCAGGGTAATACCAGTTACCCTGTACCTCCTCGGCCTCAGGGTAATGTCATTTACCCTGTTCCTCCTCGACCGCAGGGTAATACCAGTTACCCTGTACCTCCTCGGCCTCAGGGTAATGTCATTTACCCTGTTCCTCCTCGACCGCAGGGTAATACCAGTTACCCTGTACCTCCTCGGCCTCAGGGTAATGTCATTTACCCTGTTCCTCCTCGACCGCAGGGTAATACCAGTTACCCTGTACCTCCTCGGCCTCAGGGTAATGTCATTTACCCTGTTCCTCCTCGACCGCAGGGTAATACCAGTTACCCTGTACCTCCTCGGCCTCAGGGTAATGTCATTTACCCTGTTCCTCCTCGACCGCAGGGTAATACCAGTTACCCTGTACCTCCTCGGCCTCAGGGTAATGTCATTTACCCTGTTCCTCCTCGACCGCAGGGTAATACCAGTTACCCTGTACCTCCTCGGCCTCAGGGTAATGTCATTTACCCTGTTCCTCCTCGACCGCAGGGTAATACCAGTTACCCTGTACCTCCTCGGCCTCAGGGTAATGTCATTTACCCTGTTCCTCCTCGACCGCAGGGTAATACCAGTTACCCTGTACCTCCTCGGCCTCAGGGTAATGTCATTTACCCTGTTCCTCCTCGACCGCAGGGTAATACCAGTTACCCTGTACCTCCTCGGCCTCAGGGTAATGTCATTTACCCTGTTCCTCCTCGACCGCAGGGTAATACCAGTTACCCTGTACCTCCTCGGCCTCAGGGTAATGTCATTTACCCTGTTCCTCCTCGACCGCAGGGTAATACCAGTTACCCTGTACCTCCTCGGCCTCAGGGTAATGTCATTTACCCTGTTCCTCCTCGACCGCAGGGTAATACCAGTTACCCTGTACCTCCTCGGCCTCAGGGTAATGTCATTTACCCTGTTCCTCCTCGACCGCAGGGTAATACCAGTTACCCTGTACCTCCTCGGCCTCAGGGTAATGTCATTTACCCTGTTCCTCCTCGACCGCAGGGTAATACCAGTTACCCTGTACCTCCTCGGCCTCAGGGTAATGTCATTTACCCTGTTCCTCCTCGACCGCAGGGTAATACCAGTTACCCTGTACCTCCTCGGCCTCAGGGTAATGTCATTTACCCTGTTCCTCCTCGACCGCAGGGTAATACCAGTTACCCTGTACCTCCTCGGCCTCAGGGTAATGTCATTTACCCTGTTCCTCCTCGACCGCAGGGTAATACCAGTTACCCTGTACCTCCTCGGCCTCAGGGTAATGTCATTTACCCTGTTCCTCCTCGACCGCAGGGTAATACCAGTTACCCTGTACCTCCTCGGCCTCAGGGTAATGTCATTTACCCTGTTCCTCCTCGACCGCAGGGTAATACCAGTTACCCTGTACCTCCTCGGCCTCAGGGTAATGTCATTTACCCTGTTCCTCCTCGACCGCAGGGTAATACCAGTTACCCTGTACCTCCTCGGCCTCAGGGTAATGTCATTTACCCTGTTCCTCCTCGACCGCAGGGTAATACCAGTTACCCTGTACCTCCTCGGCCTCAGGGTAATGTCATTTACCCTGTTCCTCCTCGACCGCAGGGTAATACCAGTTACCCTGTACCTCCTCGGCCTCAGGGTAATGTCATTTACCCTGTTCCTCCTCGACCGCAGGGTAATACCAGTTACCCTGTACCTCCTCGGCCTCAGGGTAATGTCATTTACCCTGTTCCTCCTCGACCGCAGGGTAATACCAGTTACCCTGTACCTCCTCGGCCTCAGGGTAATGTCATTTACCCTGTTCCTCCTCGACCGCAGGGTAATACCAGTTACCCTGTACCTCCTCGGCCTCAGGGTAATGTCATTTACCCTGTTCCTCCTCGACCGCAGGGTAATACCAGTTACCCTGTACCTCCTCGGCCTCAGGGTAATGTCATTTACCCTGTTCCTCCTCGTCCGCAGGGTAATACGAGTTACCCTGTACCTCCTCGGCCTCAGGGTAATGTCATTTACCCTGTTCCTCCTCGACCGCAGGGTAATACCAGTTACCCTGTACCTCCTCGGCCTCAGGGTAATGTCATTTACCCTGTTCCTCCTCGACCGCAGGGTAATACCAGTTACCCTGTACCTCCTCGGCCTCAGGGTAATGTCATTTACCCTGTTCCTCCTCGACCGCAGGGTAATACCAGTTACCCTGTACCTCCTCGGCCTCAGGGTAATGTCATTTACCCTGTTCCTCCTCGACCGCAGGGTAATACCAGTTACCCTGTACCTCCTCGGCCTCAGGGTAATGTCATTTACCCTGTTCCTCCTCGACCGCAGGGTAATACCAGTTACCCTGTACCTCCTCGGCCTCAGGGTAATGTCATTTACCCTGTTCCTCCTCGACCGCAGGGTAATACCAGTTACCCTGTACCTCCTCGGCCTCAGGGTAATGTCATTTACCCTGTTCCTCCTCGACCGCAGGGTAATACCAGTTACCCTGTACCTCCTCGGCCTCAGGGTAATGTCATTTACCCTGTTCCTCCTCGACCGCAGGGTAATACCAGTTACCCTGTACCTCCTCGGCCTCAGGGTAATGTCATTTACCCTGTTCCTCCTCGACCGCAGGGTAATACCAGTTACCCTGTACCTCCTCGGCCTCAGGGTAATGTCATTTACCCTGTTCCTCCTCGACCGCAGGGTAATACCAGTTACCCTGTACCTCCTCGGCCTCAGGGTAATGTCATTTACCCTGTTCCTCCTCGACCGCAGGGTAATACCAGTTACCCTGTACCTCCTCGGCCTCAGGGTAATGTCATTTACCCTGTTCCTCCTCGACCGCAGGGTAATACCAGTTACCCTGTACCTCCTCGGCCTCAGGGTAATGTCATTTACCCTGTTCCTCCTCGACCGCAGGGTAATACCAGTTACCCTGTACCTCCTCGGCCTCAGGGTAATGTCATTTACCCTGTTCCTCCTCGACCGCAGGGTAATACCAGTTACCCTGTACCTCCTCGGCCTCAGGGTAATGTCATTTACCCTGTTCCTCCTCGACCGCAGGGTAATACCAGTTACCCTGTACCTCCTCGGCCTCAGGGTAATGTCATTTACCCTGTTCCTCCTCGACCGCAGGGTAATACCAGTTACCCTGTACCTCCTCGGCCTCAGGGTAATGTCATTTACCCTGTTCCTCCTCGACCGCAGGGTAATACCAGTTACCCTGTACCTCCTCGGCCTCAGGGTAATGTCATTTACCCTGTTCCTCCTCGACCGCAGGGTAATACCAGTTACCCTGTACCTCCTCGGCCTCAGGGTAATGTCATTTACCCTGTTCCTCCTCGACCGCAGGGTAATACCAGTTACCCTGTACCTCCTCGGCCTCAGGGTAATGTCATTTACCCTGTTCCTCCTCGACCGCAGGGTAATACCAGTTACCCTGTACCTCCTCGGCCTCAGGGTAATGTCATTTACCCTGTTCCTCCTCGACCGCAGGGTAATACCAGTTACCCTGTACCTCCTCGGCCTCAGGGTAATGTCATTTACCCTGTTCCTCCTCGACCGCAGGGTAATACCAGTTACCCTGTACCTCCTCGGCCTCAGGGTAATGTCATTTACCCTGTTCCTCCTCGACCGCAGGGTAATACCAGTTACCCTGTACCTCCTCGGCCTCAGGGTAATGTCATTTACCCTGTTCCTCCTCGACCGCAGGGTAATACCAGTTACCCTGTACCTCCTCGGCCTCAGGGTAATGTCATTTACCCTGTTCCTCCTCGACCGCAGGGTAATACCAGTTACCCTGTACCTCCTCGGCCTCAGGGTAATGTCATTTACCCTGTTCCTCCTCGACCGCAGGGTAATACCAGTTACCCTGTACCTCCTCGGCCTCAGGGTAATGTCATTTACCCTGTTCCTCCTCGACCGCAGGGTAATACCAGTTACCCTGTACCTCCTCGGCCTCAGGGTAATGTCATTTACCCTGTTCCTCCTCGACCGCAGGGTAATACCAGTTACCCTGTACCTCCTCGGCCTCAGGGTAATGTCATTTACCCTGTTCCTCCTCGACCGCAGGGTAATACCAGTTACCCTGTACCTCCTCGGCCTCAGGGTAATGTCATTTACCCTGTTCCTCCTCGACCGCAGGGTAATACCAGTTACCCTGTACCTCCTCGGCCTCAGGGTAATGTCATTTACCCTGTTCCTCCTCGACCGCAGGGTAATACCAGTTACCCTGTACCTCCTCGGCCTCAGGGTAATGTCATTTACCCTGTTCCTCCTCGACCGCAGGGTAATACCAGTTACCCTGTACCTCCTCGGCCTCAGGGTAATGTCATTTACCCTGTTCCTCCTCGACCGCAGGGTAATACCAGTTACCCTGTACCTCCTCGGCCTCAGGGTAATGTCATTTACCCTGTTCCTCCTCGACCGCAGGGTAATACCAGTTACCCTGTACCTCCTCGGCCTCAGGGTAATGTCATTTACCCTGTTCCTCCTCGACCGCAGGGTAATACCAGTTACCCTGTACCTCCTCGGCCTCAGGGTAATGTCATTTACCCTGTTCCTCCTCGACCGCAGGGTAATACCAGTTACCCTGTACCTCCTCGGCCTCAGGGTAATGTCATTTACCCTGTTCCTCCTCGACCGCAGGGTAATACCAGTTACCCTGTACCTCCTCGGCCTCAGGGTAATGTCATTTACCCTGTTCCTCCTCGACCGCAGGGTAATACCAGTTACCCTGTACCTCCTCGGCCTCAGGGTAATGTCATTTACCCTGTTCCTCCTCGACCGCAGGGTAATACCAGTTACCCTGTACCTCCTCGGCCTCAGGGTAATGTCATTTACCCTGTTCCTCCTCGACCGCAGGGTAATACCAGTTACCCTGTACCTCCTCGGCCTCAGGGTAATGTCATTTACCCTGTTCCTCCTCGACCGCAGGGTAATACCAGTTACCCTGTACCTCCTCGGCCTCAGGGTAATGTCATTTACCCTGTTCCTCCTCGACCGCAGGGTAATACCAGTTACCCTGTACCTCCTCGGCCTCAGGGTAATGTCATTTACCCTGTTCCTCCTCGACCGCAGGGTAATACCAGTTACCCTGTACCTCCTCGGCCTCAGGGTAATGTCATTTACCCTGTTCCTCCTCGACCGCAGGGTAATACCAGTTACCCTGTACCTCCTCGGCCTCAGGGTAATGTCATTTACCCTGTTCCTCCTCGACCGCAGGGTAATACCAGTTACCCTGTACCTCCTCGGCCTCAGGGTAATGTCATTTACCCTGTTCCTCCTCGACCGCAGGGTAATACCAGTTACCCTGTACCTCCTCGGCCTCAGGGTAATGTCATTTACCCTGTTCCTCCTCGACCGCAGGGTAATACCAGTTACCCTGTACCTCCTCGGCCTCAGGGTAATGTCATTTACCCTGTTCCTCCTCGTCCGCAGGGTAATACGCGTTACCCTGTACCTCCTCGGCCTCAGGGTAATGTCATTTACCCTGTTCCTCCTCGTCCGCAGGGTAATACGAGTTACCCTGTACCTCCTCGGCCTCAGGGTAATGTCATTTACCCTGTTCCTCCTCGACCGCAGGGTAATACCAGTTACCCTGTACCTCCTCGGCCTCAGGGTAATGTCCGTTTCTCTGTGCCACCTCCTCGACCGCAGGGTAATTTTAGTTACCTTACCTCCACTCCTGCGGCATCGGGGTAATGTCCGTTTCTCTGTGCCACCTCCTCGACCGCAGGGTAATACGAGTTACCCTGTAACTCCTCGGCCTCAGGGTAATGTCATTTACCCTGTTCCTCCTCGACCGCAGGGTAATACCAGTTACCCTGTACCTCCTAGGCCTCAGGGTAATGTTACTTACCCTGTACCGCCATTGATGCAGGGTAGTGTCAGTTACCCTTTGCCCCCAAGACCGCAGGATTGTGGCAGTTACTCTGTAACTCAAAGGACGCAGGGTAGTGTCAATTACCTTCTACTTCCAAGACCACAGGATAGTGCCAGGTACCATGTAGCACCAAGAACACAAGGAGGTGATTACCATGTGCCACCAAGACCACAGAGTGATTACCGTGTACCTCCGAGACCACTAGAAGGTGATTACCATGTACCCTCAAGACCGCAGGATACTGCCAGTTACCATGTACCCCCAAGACCGCAGGATAGTGCCAGTTACCATGTACCCCCAAGACCGCAGGATAGTGCCAGTTACCATGTACCCTCAAGGCCGCAGGATAGTGCCAGTTACCATGTACCCCCAAGACCGCAGGATAGTGCCAGTTACCATGTACCCCCAAGACCGCAGGATAGTGCCAGTTACCATGTACCCCCAAGACCGCAGGATAGTGCCAGTTACCATGTACCCCCAAGACCGCAGGATAGTGCCAGTTACCATGTACCCCCAAGACCGCAGGATAGTGCCAGTTACCATGTACCCCCAAGACCGCAGGATAGTGCCAGTTACCATGTACCCCCAAGACCGCAGGATAGTGCCAGTTACCATGTACCCCCAAGATTGCAGGATAGTGCAATTTGTGCAAAGAGCAATGCCAATTATCTTGTCGCTACGTCATGCGCAATGCCTGAAGCGATGGGATACAGTAATTGTTCAGCATTTCGATCCAGAGGACGTAATGTCAACAGAATTTTGGTACCCATTAAGAAGGAAGAGCTTTCCCTTGATGAATGTTTTGGAGGCGTTACAGCAGTTTGCAAGGATAATGATATGCAGTATAGTGAACAAACTACCGACGTAAAGTCTCCTTTAATCAAAACGGAGAACTTTCTCCAAGAGGATATTTTGGATAAGGGTATAAAAACTGAAAGTGCCGTAGATACTCCCAGCGACGCTACGCTAAATGATTGTGGTTTTTCAGACCAAACAAACGTGCTTGCTTTCTTCAAGGAAGAGCTGTCTGACAGAGGGGAATTTATTCTTGAGGATTCATTTCTGAAGACTTCTATTGGCGAGGCCGTTTGCATCCAGAATGTCCAGCTTGAAGAAGACGTAAAACCCGAGGAAGACGTAAAACCCGAGGAAGACGTAAAACCCGAGGAAGACCGGGAGAAACAAGAGGAAAGTAAAATTAAGACAGGTAAAGGCTCTCTTTAAGGGAAATGCTCATTTTCATCCTCCGCCAACAAAATTCAAATCCTGAATTCTTTATCTTTATTCCTTGCAGGTGGGCTAATACCGGAAGAAAATCTTGATCCAACTAAACCTATTGGATGTAAAAATGGGGCAGTTGTACGACAGCGAGAATCGAAGGAATGCAGAATGCAGCGATTATTTGGCAGAACGGATTCCCCGCCCAGACCACGACATGCATCAAGTTCGAGAACCAAAGTTATAAAGTGTAAAAGTTGTCGTCTTGGTCGCGATGTCATGAAAGACCTGTCAAAGCCGCGCCCTCTAGACCAAGAAATAGCAACGTGTTCCTACGTGATGCTGGAAGAGTTAGCAGATGAGTGTCCTCTCGGGCATCTCCTGGATCCTAGAATTGCTTCGATCAACCTGAGTACCGGACTAGTGACTGTTTACTGTTCTGATTGTGATGTAGTCATTTATATGAAAAATTCCATCGTGCCAAAGGTAAAATGAATTAAATCTAGAAGTGTACCTTTATACAAATCTTAAGAAACTTTATGACTGACATTTAAGGCTATTTCTACTTGTCTTAATGTAATGACCTTCAGTTACCGTTTAAAAATATTAACTTCATAGAAGTATATGAAAATTTGTATATATGCAAATATTGTGTTAAATGTTTACAACAATTCTTTGTTTCCTAAAATATGTAGCTAATAACCCGTAGGTCATTCCGTATTGAAGGTCGTCAGATGTTCAGAAGGGCATAAAGCAAGAAAGGACGACCATGTCTGCAATCAAGAAGTGGTCGCAGTGTTGCAACGGAGAACCGAAACCGAAGATGAACTTTCACTTGGTCTCTATGAAACTTGGAAAAAGGAAAAGGAAAAATCCAGAAAATTAAAAACCTGGGCAGATGAAAAAAAAAATCTTGAATCATCTTTGCAGTATCAAAAGAAATCTAAAGTAGTAACTGCACAACCATAGGACTGGAAATCTTGCCATTCGTGTACATAATCTGCTGATCTTTCGAAGGAAATAGGAATGGTAACGGAAAGCGAATGAAGGATAGTTGGTAGAAAAAGAGTTGGGGAGAGGTGGAGAAAGGCAACCTCGTGCTAACATCCTGCATTGACAGTAGTGTACAGGACCACTAGTTTCATATAACTTCATCTGAGGGGAAGATTGAAAAGCAATCAGGGATAAGTTGGATTATGAATCGTCATAACTATACAAGGTTTTACCAAGAGGAAATATACTAGAGTAAATTGTAGGAATGCACACAATACATGTATGTAACTATGTATGTCTGAGTATGCGAGGCCGAGATTTCTTCAATAGAACCATTACTCTAACAAATAAGTTTAATATAAGTTAATAGCAAAGCGTTTCTGTAAGTGATTCCAAAAGCAAAACTGATGCGGTATGCAGTTTTCGATACACTCGTCCACGTACAAACCATATCCAAAAAACAAAGTTAATAGTGTTGAATCCTCTCATTTTGCTAATTCTGCTTTGATATTGTGGAAGTTAGCTTTCTAGTTACATTCAGTGTGAATAACGCGTAATGCATGATCGAGTGAGAAATTAATGATAGAGAAGTAAGAGTTAACAAGAAAACAAGAAAAGAGACCAAATCAGGTGTTTGAAAATCAACTGTAATTAATAGGGAGAAACACTACTGGCGACCTAGAATCGTGTTTCTTAAGAAAAAAGCCCCCCTCTAAAAAAAAAAAAAAAGAAAAAAAAATACCAGTTTTAATACGATATTTCTAGGCTTATAAGTACAAAATGACTCGCTTTAATGGGTTGCCCATGGATACTGCCACAAAATAACTGCTGAGAAGTGCATGGCTAAGGCATTGAACACTTCTAGTAGGTAGACAACTAGAATGGTCGTTCCCACAGTATGCAAAGTTATAGTTATTACCATTTTGATGCCTAGTATCGAGTATGCTGAACATTGCTCTTTAGTCTTATTAATTTGAACTGCTATATTGTTAGTACACACTACACCTAAATAGCCCTGGATATGCCAGATTGTTAGGCCAAGTACACAAACATTTTCTACAGACCATGCCAGGTGAGGGCAGTGTCCATTGGTCAATGTTCTACTAATTTAACATAGCACAAAGAATACAATTAAAAGATGTATTAAACTATTGATACCAGGAATATGCACTGTCGACCAACGTACTGTTTTATCTTATTTTAGCTTGTAGATAACCACACTTTTTATTATTAGTAATCAAATTAGTTGTAGTATTGTACTATTAATAACCATAATAGCAGCAATGAAAATAACGTACTTTTACAAAAGTTCAAGACAATTGGTAAATAGGTGATACCAGATAGACCTAATAACTAGGTAGTTGTGGAGCCATTTGTGCCAAAACAACAAAACAAAGCCATGGTGGACAGTGCATCCTAGTATCAATGGGTTAAATTTGGAGCCGAGCATGAGGAAAACAAATACGAGAATCCGCAAAACTATCAAATGCAACATGACAACACGAAAGATAATATATGACATTTTAAAATGTGTCGTGTGACAAAAGGCAATGAATGGATGACTATGAAAGGCTAAAAATAGGCAGTTTCATCAAAATGTAGAAGCAAAAAAGTTAAAACGATCCTCCTATTGTGTCAAATTCTCCTGCATACATTTGTCATAGTGAACTAGGTTGACAAGAAAACATTGTGGACCTTCCATTAGGAAAAAAAGACTGTTGGTGGCCGTTTCACTTGTTTTCGAGGTCAAACCAGCAAAGTGCCCATAATTATACCAATTTGCCAGTCTGCGGGCACAGGCAACTACAAACAAACGATCGAAATGAATGGCTGATGTTGAAACTGTCTGATGGTAAGCAAAGCCAGACAACTGCTGGTTATGGTAACACTGCTTCTGACGTCATAGACACTTGTGCCTTCACAACCTAAGCCCACGTCAAGAAGGATGGCCTTTGCTCCTCGGCAGACTTTGGTCGATGTGACGTCAGAAAAGGAGGAAACTTCATTCCCTCATTTATCGAGCAATGTTCGTGAGGACACGCTCTAACAAGCCAAGAAATTAACCAAGTAACCAGTAAGCAAGAAAGTTACCTCCCTGATAAATCCTATTAATATAACCAACAAGTAATTGGGAAAAGAAACTAAGGCCGTGTTCACATGAGAGGCATTGATCCTTTGTTTTTAAGCAGTGTTTATCAGATAGCAATTCCCAGACAGTGGAACTTGGCTTCTAACTTTTCGACAGAGCAGCCAAGAACATTTCAATGGTTTCCCCAGGTTTTTCCTGCCTACAACCATCCCATGTGATGGGCAGAGCCCCTCAATCGGGTGTATAACCTCTGAAGGAATGGTACCAGACTGAGCTTTACCCGGTCTCAAGTGACAACGTGGTTGTGCAACATTTGGCAGCGTTTGAAGATTTAATTATATTTACAAGAACTCTGGCTACATATTGATAGAATAGCTTCAGATGTTTGAAAAACTAATACAGCATTAATATGTCCATTCATTTAGAGCTCAGCCAGCCGATGGTCGGCGTCCGACTTTCCCCACGATGTGGCTGGTCTCTAAGATGTCTGGCAAGTGGCGCATCAACGAATACATTACCTTGCTGAAACTTCGTTGTATTCGTTTTTCTAACATCTGAAGCTATTCTACGATCAACGTCTGCATGATAGGAAACCAGACGATTAGCAAACCGTCGGGTCCATGGCCTGGCCGACGTTGGTTGGACCTCAGTGCTAGCTGGGAAGCATCTGCGAAACTAACATTTTATAACATATCTTTCAAAGTGAACTTAAATCCAGAGTAAAATATAATAGTATATGAAGTAAAACCCATGAGTGAATGACAAGAAAATTTCAAAAGCCTATCCACACGATCGGGCAGTGTATGTGAGTATAAGAGCGTATGCTGACAGACTTCGGTTGTCTTTGGTCAAACCACCAAAGTGTTCATGAGAAAGCTGGCTGAGTGTAGTGTAATGCTAGACATGCAAATTTCCATATGTACACTAGAAAAAGTAAATTGTTACTAATTGCTGGACTAGACTTCAGATCTTTTTGCACAACATGGTGCTACATAGCATCTCCTGTCGCTCCTGCCCGACTTTGACTGAGCGCCGTGTACACAACATAAGATGCCTACAGACAGTGCAGGATGATTGGAAAAACAGCGAGCGCTCTTCGATTGGACATTCCCAGTGGGCAAATTCTGTTGGACATGGCCCTGGCTGTTGTCCATACGGCGATGAGTGGCCAGACACGACTGGCAGCATCCAGGTGGATAAGAACGGTATGGCTACTGTTTTTGGTGATTTTGCTCAACTACTGGGACAAAAATTACGCCTTCTTACCTGTAAATGTCGCCTGATGGTAGACTTTACTATCTTATTTTATGGTTTATATCAAATTGATTATTCCAAATCAGTGGAGGGTCCTCCGACTACTGTATTTTAAACAGTGCAAATATATTTGGGGGCACATTACTCCTAGCGGTGCTGGCAGGTCTGGGCAAGAGTGGTAAGCCTGCCATTGGACAACTCTGGCAGGGACACCAGTGGTGCTTGTCTCTTATTAACAACATTCATTCGTTAAATGTTGTAGAGGGAAAATTCACCAAATAAAAACCAAGTTATCATGCCTGTTAGACAACAGTTTATTTCAAGATGCACAAGGAAGCAATAAACAATTTAACAGACGTAGAAAACAATCAAATAAATGTTGTGTACAGGAACGAGCCACACGCGCATTTCAGAACAACTGATGTCTCCTTTTCCTCCTTTTCTTTGAGTATGCTACATCGACTACACTAAAAAAAACATTGCTATGCTATTATATAAACATGTTTTACAAGAAGGAAGGTTTTTTTTATAATATATTTATGTCCTCGTGAGCATTAATTCTCAGGAACAAAAATGACATCGGGGTAAAATGTGAGTTTGTGGATGAATATAACAGTGAAATTGAATATGAGTATGAATGTTTCGACTGCTCTCGACGTTTCTGAATTTCTTTACTTGGAAATTCGTCTTGTTAGATTTTTTTTAATGGAATAACCCCATTGGTGGTAATAGATGAATAAAACTATTCATCACTTACTAGAGCTGAAGAATGATGATGAAAGTTTGAATACTTCCATAGAATTGAATTTTCTTCATTTCATTATTGACCTAAGTGTCCTGACTGAAATCGCCATACCATTCTATCAATCACTGATTCTGAAAACCTCAGAGGTAGCACTATGTTATCAAAGGAGAGCAGAGGTCGCATGGTGAGAATCCTCTCGCGTTTCGTAGCCTCAACACGAGCGTTGGAAAGGGATCGAAGTCCTTATCGGATGGAGTTTCCGCACTTGAAGCACTGGCAGTCCGCAGGCTCTCGCAGCTTGACGGTGAGCTTGCCGTTGTCGCCAGTGATGCGGTTGCCGTCGCCATCGTAGCAGTGGGTGAGCACCACGTCGCGCGCGCGAAGGTGGGTCTCGCGGCAGCAGCGGCAGTCCTGAGGAGAGAGAAAGAGGTGTCGCTTAGATATAACGAAGGAGGGAAGCGAGTAACGGAATGAGACGGGAGGCAGAGAGAGAGAGAAAGGAAGTGAGGTGGCAGGGAGAGAAAGGAACGAAATGAGAGGGAAGGGGTGTCTGTGTGTATCAACTATTATGTATATATAAATGTATATTGTTGAATAAATTACCAACCGTTTATCCTAACAACCCATAGTTGATATCAGTATTATGAAAAAAATACATTTATATTTTCACCTTTATTTCCTAAACCACTTGATCATATACTCCTGCCATTGTTATTATCCTTGATCAAATGGTTTTGGAGGGTGAATCACAAACAATCAAATCCTTTTATTTTTCTCTGTGCTATCTGTTGCCTCATCTCCTTTCCTTATCAGTAACGCTATCTCGATGTGGCTGAGTACGTCGCGAACTCGCTGCTCGATTCGAAGTCACTTCATGGGAACGTTGGCGGTAAAGCGGTTGTTTCTTATATATTTTTTTCAACCCCGATACCCAAAAGTTCTAGTCCAAGTCAACCTGGATGCACCGCTCCAATATTAGCCTAATAGTGCTACTCCCGACTTTTAGCTTTTAATTTCTTATAAAAAAGAAGAGCAGGCTTGCTATGAGCAAACAACTATGTCTATGTCTACTTTCATATTCAGTTGATAGATTGATAAATATAATTCTTACACAAAACATTCCCTCAATGTCAATGTGTGTTTGGATATAGATATACATAGATAGGATAGATAGATATACATCCATCCATACACATACATATATACATACATTTACAATATATATATATACATATATATGTATATGTATGAGTGTATATATATATGTCCATATATATATACACACATATATATACATGTCCATGTGTATATACCTATATATATATATATATATATATATATATATATATATATATATATATATATATATATATATTATGTATATATGTATAGATAGATTAAACATAGATATAGTTATAGATGTAGATATATGTGTATGTATATACTTGTACATATATATAGATATATAGATATATTATAGATACATATGTATGTAATATATGTACAAATATGTGTATAAATGTGTTACATATATATATAAATATATATATATATTTTATATATATATACATATTTATATATGTATGTATATACATGCATATATATATGTATAAATATATATATATATATATATATATATATATACATATACATATATAATATGTATGTATATACATACATATATAATATGTATGTATATACATACATATATAATATGTATGTATATACATATATATATGTATGTATAAATATATATATATACATATATATGTATATATATATATATATATATATATATATATATATATATATGCATGTATGTATATGATATATAAGCCTTTTGCAGTAGCCTAACTTCCCCACCACCACCACCTTATACGCCAGTACCCCCCCCCCCCCACCCCTGTGAGGTCCCGTCGCCACGTCCTTTAGAAATATTCTTATACGACATTATCTCTCATCATTTTTCGTGGTTGGAATTATTGCGTTATCGTCACGGCGAGTGGGGGGGTGGGGGTTACTATTATATTTTCCTCATCATTTTATTATCTGACTTTTTTTTATTCTTCTTTTTAATAATAGCCCACCTTCACATCTGATACGGGAAAGCTGATCTCTGTCACATACTTTACGACCGTATCCGGTTGTGTCGGACTTTGGAACCACATATAAGGAACTCTTTTCGAAAAGGACGAAGACTGCGATAAAATTTTTCAGTCACGAGGAACTGTTTTTTATCTCCTCTTTCTCTCTCCCTCTCTTTCTTTTTTTTTCTTTTTTTTCTCTTTCTGTATATCTTTTCATCCATCCTTGTTAATTCTTACTTCCCATGTAATTTCATAAAGCTTTATATAAAGAATATATTATTTTTCAAGGTGTGAATTTCTTTTGACTTTCTTCCTCCTTATTATGCATGTGCAACCGTGACCATATTGTCGAGGCTAAGATAATTATCATTCCTCACAACAAACTTTATATACATATAATATGCATGCATATGTATGTATATATATATATAGAGAGAGAGAGAGACAGGGGCGGTCGATAGACAGAAAAAAGAGAGGACGGATAGACATGAAATAACGAGATGCATTCAGATGGTCATTGTGGGAGAGAGAAAGAGACAGACAGGCACAGATACTCAGACAAAAAGAGATAGACGAAGAGAGAGCCAAACAGCGTTCCTCACTATCAGTGCCATCATCGGCATTATCATCTTCATATTCTGTTCGCTAAAGGCAGAGTAACTAACCGCAAACTAATTACTTAAACTTGAAAGTAAATGTATTTCTTAATTAAACAAATGGCGAACTACTTAGCATGATTTATAGTTAATCACCTATTTCGGTTTTTATTCATTCTATTTGTATTTTACTAGGAAATGACAGATAGATACTAGCGACGCGAACTCATATTCCAGGAAAATTTCTTTATGATCTCCTACCGGCTTCATATTAACGTCACTTTCATTTGGTCTGTCATGGATAAACACAAATACACACATAGGATTTGCTGCTTACAGACACGAAACGCGGTTTAGTGTGATGTGAATGTTTGCGATAGTACAAATAGGGGATGTATTCCTTCGTATTATAGTTAAAAAACAGATGCAACTTGTAGAAGTAGTCAGTACATGTTAAAGAGTTCAAATTAAGGGCTATCATATAAGCAGTGGTATTCATCGCCTGATTCCGGACAGCCCAAATGGTGGCTCTCCCTCAAATTATTTTTATGACAATATGCTGTTACGAGAATGTCAGGTTGTTCGAAGTTTTCTGAATATAGTTTGTAAATGAGTAAATAATTGATAAATGACTAACTAAATCGATTTTGTATATGAAAAATTAAATGATCTAACAAGCTATTTGCCGTAAAAGACATTTTTGTTTTTAGAAGTAAAGAAAATTTCTTTGTGTAATTGTATAATTCCATGCAGGAAAAAATAAAGTTTTTGCATAAGATGCGGCTTTCGGGGTGAATGTAGTCGACTCAAGTGGCTCTCCTGGAAAAATGAGTGGATGTTACTGACATGGGTCATTACACGAATGTTGGACAATTGCAATGCCTTACAACGGATATGTTGTCCCCTTTTCTTCGGTGTTGTATACTTTCCTAAGACACTTTTTTTGTTTTTAATAAACAGAAAATATACATATATATATATATATATATATATATATATATATATATATATATATATATATATATATATATGTAGAGAGAAGAGAGAGATACATATATACATATACATCACACACATATATATGTGTGTGTGTGTGTATATATATATACATGTTTATATATGCATATTCATATATATATATACATATATATATATATATATACATATATATATATATAGAGAGATATAGAAATATATATTTATATATATATGTGTGTGTGTGATATATATGTATGTATGTATTATATATATATATATATATATATATATATATATATATATATATATATATACATATATATGTGTGTGGTTGAATATATGTATGTATGTATATATATATATATATAGATATATATGTATGTATATATATATACATATACATATATATACATATATATAAATATTCAAGTACACACACACATACACACTTTTATACATATAGATTGATAGGTAGATAAATAAATAGTTCATAAGTATATCTGTTTATACATACATGCATATATATGTATATGTATATATATACATATATATATACATATATATGTATATATATATATATATATATATGTATAAATTCTACCTCTCCCCCCTTTCCCGCCCTTCCCTCCCCCTCTCCCTCTCTTCTACGCTCCCCCTTTGTTTATTGGTATAAATATCTAAATACACCGACCAAGGCATTTGGGTGTAAACATAAAACCACTTGAACCAGAAGATTCCACGGAATCCCAAGCGAGGACATATAAATTCCCGAAACTGGGCATAACAGGTAACAAGTCTTTCCCACACTGTTTGCTAGACATTGGCGCTACTTCGGCACTTTGGGGATAATTCAAGGATTCCTAGTTTTTATATGTCTGTTAGATTGTTTTCTTCAACTTGTATTTGGTTAACCTTCCTTTATCATTATGTTGGATATTTTAGGCTTGAAATATTATGAACTATTCAACACCAAATACAACAAATAAGCAATATGAATTATATAAATATATATATATATATATATATATATATATATATATATATATATATATAAACATATATATATCTGTGTGTGTGTGTTTGTTTCTGAGAGAGTAAGAGTTCTGTAGTGAGTGTATGTGTAGGTGCTTATATGTGTGTATATATATATATATATATATATATATATATATATATATATATATATATATATATAAAATGTATATTATATATATGTGTGTGTGTGTGTGTGTGTGTGTGTGTCTGTGTCTGTATCTGTGTCTGTGTCTGTGTGAGTGTGTGTCTGTGTGTGTATACGTGTGTCGGCTCTGCCCACCACACAAAGAGAACAGAGAAACAAACAAAAAAAATAGTACCACCCACGTCCTATCCTTTGTCAGTTTATCTACATATGGTAGGAAGCGGCTCCTGGCAACAACCACACGAAAAAAGAAGAATAAAGAAAACGGATCGTGGGTAGAAAACGAAAGTGGCGACCTTGAGTTCTCCCGCGCGGTTCCTGGTGCTCTTTCCACGCCCACCCGACCGACCGACCACTAGGTAAGTGAGCTTTCCCATTCATCAAATCACTCTTCTTTTCTCCCTAAGTGACTTACCTTGAGGGATTGATAAGAACACTTTCCCAACAAAGAACCCCTAAACGGCTAAAGAATACACCGAGTAGTACGGAAAGCCCAACGGACTAAGAGCTAGGTCCTCCGAGCATCTTTCTGAGATGTAGGAACGTGTTGGGCGGGGGGACCGGACCGGTTCTACGAGTCTAGGTGTCCCACAGTAGGAAAAAAAATACTAGACGTCCCGCTGTCTCTAAGGGAGGCATGGGAAGGCGGCGGGCGGTGCCAAGTGGCGCCGTGGGAAACACTCGATGCATTGCTTAGTGGTCGAAGGCTAGTCATAGCTAGGCGGTTGATGCTTGGTCTGTAGACAACATTTGCAGAAGAAGACGAGAGAGAGAAAGAGAGAGTGAGTGAGGGAGAGAGAGAGAGAGAGAAAGGGTGAGTGAGTGAGAGAGAGAGAAAGAGCGAGTGAGAGAGAGAAAGAGTGAGTGAGTGAGAGAGAGAGAAAGAGCGAGAGAGAGAGAGAGAGAAAGAGTGAGTGAGTGAGAGAGAGAGAAAGAGCGAGAGAGAGAGAGAGAAAGAGTGAGTGAGGAGGAGAGGGAGAGAAAGAGTGAGTGAGGAGGAGAGGGAGAGAAAGAGTGAGTGAGGAGGAGAGGGAGAGAAAGAGTGAGTGAGGAGGAGAGAGAGAGAAAGAGTGAGTGAAGAGGAGAGAGAGAGAGAGAGAAAGAGTGAGTGAGGGAGAGAGAGAAAGAGTGAGTGAGGAGTGTGTGAGAGAGAGAGAAAGGGTGAGTGAGTAAGTGAGTGAGAGAGAGAGAGAGAGAGAAGGTGTTAGGCCAAACAGGTTTTCTCTGCCGTGTCATGAAAGTAAACATCGAATTAGCTGAGGTATTTTTTACCATATTTTGCATGGAAAAGGTTGCAGAAGGAAGGGAGATGGTGGAAAGGGGAGGAGGGCGGGGGGTGGGGGGGGGATTCCGGCCTTGGTAAGAAAGTTGATTCTATTGATCTTAATGGAATGTTCTTTTTCCTCATTCCCTCATCGGCCATCAGAAAGCTTTGGGAATTGCCCCTTGTTTACTCTTTTAATTTTCTCTTTATCTTTTTCTGCTTCTAATCTTGATCGTCTTTGTCTCGATATTTCTTCACAGTTTATATATATATATATATATATATATATATATATATATATATATATATATATATATATACATATATACATATATATAATATATATATATATATATATATATATATATATATATATATAATATATATACCATATATACACATACATACATACATGTATGTATATGTACACATATGTGTTTATATATATTATATATATATATATATATATATATATATATATATATATATATATATATATATATATATATACGTATATGTGTGTATGTGCATGTGTATGTGTGTTCTGTTATACATATGTATATATGTATGTGTTTATATATATATATATATATATATATATATATATATATATATATATATATATATATATATATATATATATATATATATATGAATACATACATACACAACAACCCTCACCCCTCTCTCTCCTCACACACAATCAAAAAATACATCAAACAAACAGGCGTCTCTATAAATTTATTTCGTAACTCTAGTCACCTTTGTTGGTTGAAGTTCTGGTTGACCTTCTGATAACAACTGGGTAGTTTAAGTACACGTGGGAACAGAATAGCGACAGAGGGAAAATTGACACGATAATGAATAGACAAAGATGTGAATAAAAGATACGAAACAGATGAATAGATAGATAGAAACAGACAGATAGGTAGATAGATAGATTTAGATAGATAGGTAAGTAGATAATTGAATAATCTCAAAGGGGATTGATAAGAAAGGAATGTCTTTTATTCCCTTTTTTATGCAAATCAATCGATCCGAAATTTTAATCTCACCAAAAATCCGAACAGATAGTTACTTCCAGCCGTAAACCAATAAATGTCCAGACTCAGGTTGCAACATGC
>NW_028234417.1:3934790-3949790 GCF_977035675.1 Penaeus japonicus | reverse complement strand
TCCATCCCTCCCTCCCTCCTTCCCTTCATCCATCCTCCTAAACCTTTCCTCCCCCTCTTCCTTCCCTCCATCCTCACAACCCTCCCTTCCACCGTGATATAATAGTAGGCGTGAGCCAACGTTCCCCACAACCCTCATGTTACAACCGTGATATAATAGTAGGCGTGAGCCAACGTTCGCACGGAAGTCATGTTACAATAATTAATGTCAGGCTGGAGATCCGCCTCGGAGGCTAGCATCATGGTAGGTAGGATCTCGTACAGGATGCTTATTAACACAAGGAGAGGCTAGGGTGATGTCCATTAAAAAAGGTAGAAAAATAAAATAAAATAAAATAAAATAAAAGAAAACAAAGGAGGTTCCTTACACTGCTAACATGCTTTTGGAAGATTTTGTATTTTGGAAAAACAGTGATCGTTACGAGTGAATGCTGATTATATTTACATACATGTATACACATAAATATACACATATGTATATACTCCTCACATACACTAATGCAAGCGTGTGCGTGTGTATTTGTATGTATATGCATATATGAATATATGTATATGTATCTATATGTACCGTTATCTAAGACGGTTCCTTTAGTCTGTGCATTGTAGTTACGTGTTAATTACTCATTTAATTTACATAATATTGCCTGTCATTATGACGTCTGGCATATATAATAAATATTCATAGACAGTTACATTACTACTTTAATGATGACACATCTTGATGAACTTCTTGAGGCAACTATATATGGTAAACTTGATTCAGTTTCTTTAATCTAAAATGAAGCAATAGACATTTTTCTTCTAGGTCAAACTAGGATGAAACATTAAGACGTGATAAATTTTCTTCACTTCGATGATAAATAACGATAATAATAAGCCTCATTGACATTATTCTCATAAGGATGATGGCAATAATAATAATATAGTAGTAATTGCAACAACAACAATAAAGGGATCGAATTATCAACATATAAATAAATAGATATCAAAATAAAAACAAAAATCTCAAACACGCTTCCCACGTGACCATGAAGACGCAGCCAAAAGACTTTTTTTCTTTTTTTTTTTTTGGAGGGGGGAGGGGGAGAAAATTCACAATCTTGCATGCTGTGCTTGGTGCGTGAGAAGAAGGGAGGGAGGGAGGGACTGAGAATGAGGAGGTGGGAAGGAGGAAAAGAAAATGAAGGAGTAAAAGCAAAGAATAGCTAACTAATGCGAGAAGAAAGCTTGAGATAACGACGATCAACGATAATATTTTGTTTTGTTAATCATTATCATCACTATTGTCCCTCTTACCATCATCATCATCATTACTACCACTACCAATCACAATCATCAACACTGTTCAAGACTAAAACTATCATCACCATCATCATCATTACCACCACATCAATATAATAACCTGACATAAAGGGAAATGTAGCTACGGTCACTTACGATAAACACAACACTTATTTTGGTGTGTTTTGAAAGACACACACTACCAACCAGCCTGGCGGCCTTTGCCACTTCTTGCTAGACAGACATAGGAGACATTTGCATGCAAGCCTTGTGAGAGACACGGAGAGAGAGAGAGAGTGGGGGGAGGAGAGAGAGGAGAGAGAGAGAGAGAGAGAGAGAGAGAGAAAGAAAGAGAGAGAGGAGGGGGGAGAGAGAAAGAGAAATAGATAGATAGATATATATAGAGAGAGGAGAGAGAGAGAGAGAAAGAAAGAGAGAGGGGGGGGGAGAGAAAGAGAAATAGATAGATAGATATAGAGAGAGAGGAGAGAGAAGAGAGAGAGAGAGAGAGAGAGAGAGAGAAAGAAAGAACCCACTTCAGCTTCAAAATGTTCATTTATACCTTTCGGCACCTTAAGTCAACCGCTCCCCCCCCCCTTGTTCTCCCTTTCTCACATTCCCATATTTGATACTAGATTTGAAAAATCCATTTTCTTCTTCGTTTCTTTTCTTTTTAAGTCCAAATGCTTTCCTCTGCTCATATTACTCTGTGTTTGTGCGATTTGAATCTTCTTCTCCTAATAGTCGAGCATGTCTAATTATCTCAATTATAAATGTAATGAACAGTCTTTCGAATCTATACGCAGCATCAGTCAATTGCCTTTGATTGAAGAGTTAATAATGTTGCATGAATGATTGGCTATTGCAAAACATATCTACACTCTTGGGTTAGACCTGCTTATTAGAAGTTGTTGATTATAGCAATTTCAATATCAAATTCGTTCCCAATCGCCATAAAATCGCGCAACATATTCCCATGAAATTATAAACATGTTTTCTTTCTGATGTATACAAGAGACTCTTTTGACATTTTATAGCTAATCAATCGTGGATACAAGAAATATAAGTCATGCAAAGACACGTACCACCAGTCACATTTCTTAAAAGTTAATCTTCGAGAAATGTTTCCCGCCATAATGCTCAGTTACCGCGCGTCATGACAAGCAGACAAGGATTGCTTAAAGGAACCGAAGGCGGCGTTGGGAGATGTGAATGATATACGGAGGGGAAGGTTTGGAAGGTTTCCAGGGAGAGAGGGAGAGGGAGAGAGGAAAAGAGAGAGAGAGGGGGGGAGAGGGAAAGAGAGATAGATGAAGAGAGGAAAAGAGAGAGAGAGAGAGAGATGGAGAGAGGAAAAGAGAGAGAGAGAGAGATGGAGAGAGGAAAAGGGAGAGAGAGAGAGATGGAGAGAGGAAAAGAGTGAGAGAGAGGGGGAAAGAAGGGGGAGAGATGAAGAGGAAGAGAGTAGAGAGGTTAGATGAAGGGAGGGAGGGAGTAATGGAGGGATGGAAGGAGAGAAGGAGGGAAGGAAAAGGAGATGGGGCGGAAAGGTTGGGTGAAGGGATAGAAGGATGGAAGGAGAGGGAGAGGGGGGAGAGGTTGGGTGAAGGGAGGGAGGGAGGGAGGGAGGAATGGAGTGATGGAAGGAGAGAGAGAAAAAGAGAGAGAGAGGGATTAAGAGAGGGAATAAACATAGAGGCATTACTGCACTCTTTTCTCACAATTATTTATCAAAACTGCCCACATGTATGAGCTGCTTTTCGGAAACGCCACCCATTTCTTAGCGTCATTATTCCAGGGTTGTTCGTGGCCATGCACTTCCGCCTCAGTAAACAGGACGAAACCGCACTTACGCCAGTGTTACGACTTGCAACTTGACACCAGGAATAATTTACCTAAAGTCAATCCCATATTCATACAATTAATCCAATCTCCTGCGTGCTGCGTATAATTTATCCCTTGATGAGGACGTGATCGTAAACAAGGGCATAAAATAATATTTTGCTTGTTCCCTCAATGTATTCGAATCCACGCCCCTATTTTGTTTACGAAAATATGATTGGCTATTGCAACAGTGATTCCGGCACGTCATTGGCGTACTCCCTGGCGTCTGCTACGTGATTGGTCGAACGATCACGCCACGACCTTGACTCTGACCCATACAGTCAACATCGTTTGTGAGAACAACACCTCCCGTTTGTATGAAAAGATTATTTTTTTGGAAGAAAAACTTGTATATCATAAAAACTATATGTTTATATAGGTTATGAATATTACATAAGTAATAATTATAAGCGCATCGTGTAGAACAGGTACATGTAATTATGTGTTGTATAAAAAGCCGGTTTTGTTTTTTAGGTAAACGCTCAAACCGGTTGGTGTTTACATTTTACACATCTTACCAATTCAGTAAACGCAATTGAGGATCGATAGTACATAAAAACGAAAGAGGAAAATTAATCCACATGAAATTTTTTGAACTTAAGTGAAGGAATAAAGTGATTGTACACTTTATGGCAGAGTAAGTGATAAGCGCAGTTGTAGTACCATAAGAAACGCCACCCACAGTGTCGTAAGATTTTGTTGTTGGGTGAGAGAGGGAGAACAAACATAGTTTTACCTTTTCTTCTCTTTTATCTTTCTCTCTTTTTGGGGTGTTAGGATTGTGATACATTTCAGCTCGGAAATTACTCCTCCAATAGCCAGAACTTATATTGATAACTAGCAATTTGTAACCCCGTGCGAAAGAGGGACACCCGATAACCAAACAGCTGTTGAATATTTGAGACTTCTTTTTGTGAATGTCTAGTTGCGCTAAGTATCGTTTTCATTTATATTTTTCTCTATCGCAAGGGCCGCCAACCACGAATACAATATGACCCAAGACAAAAATCTGACAAAACGCCTAATATGAGGTCAGAAGAAGCGATCAAAACTACGGTGAAATAGACAAAACCACACGCCTATACAAAACAAGAAAAAAAGACAAAATTGCATAGCCCCTTCTTATCTCATCCTAAAGATGTTTTGCGTCGTAATGGCCAGCGTATGGAAAGACTATGTTGGCACGCCTGCAGGGACAACACGAGGCCAGCTAACTTTAAAACCCAAGAACCTTTTGGTGGTGGCGGTCAGAGTGCGGCGAGCCTCTGCCTGGTGAAGTACCCGGCCCGTGACAGTTCGAGGCAAGATGGTGAGTACCCAACCAGCAGAAGTTTCTAGATAATCCATCAGTCGGCGTAACCGGTTGTCTGAGGGTGTGGTGACAGGTTGTGAGGCGGAGGAAGGTAGTCTTCTTGTGTTATCTGTACCGTCTACTTTGTATTTTATGTGGGGATAAAAGTGTGTGTGTTGGGGGGAGGGGGAGGGTGCAAAGGTGAAAACGAATTATGTATTTTCTAATTTACCAAATGATCAAATATTTTTGGATTTATAGCTTTTATATTTGTATCTATAAATGTATGAAAAGGGGAATAGAAAGATTAATAGATAAAGAAAATCGTGAAAATTTTCTGCCGTTCCTAGAAACAATACAAACGCCCAGAACTCGTGTGACAAGACAGACGTGACGTGATACCAAGCCAGAATTATCAACAGTAAAATCAAATACTTTAGAAGTGACCCCTCGGTGGGATAACCTTGACCCTAACACCCTCATCTGATGACGCCACTTGAGACTCGAGGCTGAGATTTTTTTTTTTTTTCAAGTCAATGATCACGATAATACTTAATTTTCTTTAATGCCACTTTATCACTTTGACAACATAAGTCTGATTGGTGTACGTGAGTGTGGTTTTGTGTGGGATAGATTAAGCACAGTGTTAAAGGAAAAAACACATGGTCCAGCGTGAGAGGCAGTTTGTGTCTGTCTGGCTTAGTGAGAGTGCCATGGTCAAGACTGTTGCAAAGGTCTGCACAACAACAAAAGAATGACGTAAGGGAGTAATGACGTAAAAAAAAAAATGTTTATTTCCTATCTGGATATAAATGACAACGATTATGTGAAACCCATAACATTCCAAACCACACGTTTTATCATTCCTCACATACAAAACACCACAGAGGGACATTCAACCCCCAGACAGATGCCACGAGAAGCCATACCCCAACAAGCTTGCATGGTAAACGCACAACCCTGCAATAAGTGACTACGTGCACGCACTTTCACTAGACTTATCCCCGAGGGTCACTTTTGCCTGGTGGGATCCCGCGGTAGCTTGGAGACACTGACTCATGAACCCGAAATTATGAACACTTCTCATGAAAGAGGATTCATTGACTCATGAACCCGAAATTATTAGCACTTCTCAAAGAGGACTCATGAACCGGAAATTATGAACACTTCTCATGAAAGAGGATTCATTGACTCATGAACCCGAAATTATTAGCACTTCTCAAAGAGGACTCATGAACCGGAAATTATTAGCACTTCTCAAAGAGGACTCATAAACCCGAAATTATTAACATTTCTCAAAGAAAGAGGATTCACTGACTCATGAACCCGAAATTATGAACACTTCTCATAGAGGATTCACTGACTCATGAACCCGAAATTATTAACACTTCTCAAAGAGGATTCACTGACTCATGAACCCGAAATTATTAACACTTCTCACAGAGGATTCACTGACTCATGAACCCGAAATTATTAAGACTTCTCAAAGAGGATTCACTGACTCATGAACCCGAAATTATGAACACTTCTCATAGAGGATTCACTGACTCATGAACCCAAAATTATGAAGACTTCTCACAGAGGATTCACTGACTCATGAACCCGAAATTATTAGCACTTCTCAAAGAGGAATCAGAAGTGATATGGTTTTCTCTATTCTCTCTGGTGAAATATATATATCCGGAAATATTAATAGTTCTCTGTCGTGAGTCAAGTATAAACTATATGTCCGAAATTATTAATATTCTGTCGTACAAGATGTTGACGTGTTAAATAGAATTGATATTATGAATATCCTTTTGAGGTGATTAAACCATAGCGCTGCCCATCGAAAATACCATTATTCTTCAAACGCGACTCGGAAATGACTCACAAATTCTAAATCATTGATGTTCCTCATACATGTTTCGGACGTGAATTTCCTAAATTATGAGGCACGCGCGGTGAGGGACTGATGAGTGTGAAGCAAATTAATGAGGTAAAATATCTGATAAAAAGTGGTTAGTGTTCCGCTATCCTCTCGTTTCTTTTCTTTTCGTCTGTTTCGTTTCTTATTCGAATACTTTTGCTTGTTGTTTGTCACCTATCTTTCTTTTACTTTGTGCTGGATTTACTCTCCGTGTATCTTTATTTCCTTATCCTCATGCCTTGCTTTCTCTCCCCCAATCATCGTGTTATCTTCTTTAACTAGGAAATCTTGCTCTGTGCACTTCCAAGATTTTTTTTATTGGCATAGAACGTACCTTCTAAGACCCGCTCATGCGTGTACATTGTCTCCTATCAGTTGCTTCCCTTGTCCTAAGCTAATACTTTCCTCTCGTTGGATTGTTTGTCTTGGAATGTTTATAGCGCGCATTTAGTTAACCCACTAGCTTCGCGGTTCGCACACCCGAATATGCATACTCAGACATGCACACACACACACACACGCACACGCACACGCACACGCACACGCACACGCACACGCACACGCACACGCACACGCACACGCACACACACACACGCACACACACACACACACACACACATATATATATATAACTCTAACAATAATACTCTCTGATAACCAGTCAACAATCACCATTCACTCACACACATGTACGAACACAAGCACGTTTACTACACACACACACACACACACACAGGAGTATAGACGACCAAACAGAAGTACAGAGATAGATTACCTTGTAAATACAGAATGAAAATTACATAAATAAGAAAAAGGAACATGAAACCAAAGCAAAACAGTGCCAGGGAGACAGCATGCTTTATGAACCTCGAGATCTACAACCAGTGACATATATTTACATGAGTATATTTACTCAAGCAAATATGGCTGCCGTCGAAGAACTAAGCCTTTCTCCTAGTAATGTCTTTCGTCTTTAGACAAGGAAATACCTGGCCAACCGAGGATGAAACTCAATGAAAGAATCGGGGGAATAGAGTGTTGTAAAACTCAATACTTGTATGGTTGAGATTCCAGTCAAAACCCCCATAGGAAGGGTCTTATCCCCTCACTCTCGTATGACCTTTAAGCTCTAGTTGTACGAGTCGTCTTTTGTTTGGCAGAGAGCAAAGGTGTCCCGGGTGTCTGATATGATAATGCATTCTCCGCGTGGCAGATAAAAAGTGTTTCCGCATGACACGGCGGTAGGTGAATCTGACAAGTGCATTGATAGAGACTAACTAAATGCAATGTGATGGCAGAAAGGGCTAGAGAGGTAACAGTAATACCATATCAATTGTAAGTGCAGGTAACTGAACCATATATGCAAAGGCGCTATTAATTTTGATTAGCTTTTAAAAGAAATGCACAGATGCTATTCATTTTGATTAGCGTAAAAAAAATAACGTTATTTACGATAATCATCAACAATAAGAAAAATATGTTAGTTATTTCAAGTTCCCACAAAGTTCTTAATTCGAAATTAATCGAAGTCACGTGATTAGCGCTATTGAGGAAGATCAACCAGACCAAGTTAATGAAAGGGATCGTGATATAAAACACTAATCGTGCGATTATCTAAGATCTAATCTTGCTGGTCATTGCAAAGCGTTTCTTCAAGGTTCCGCCAAGTGGGAACTTCAATGCCAACTAAATAACGATCCCTTGAAACTTATCCGGATGGCTTGATTCGCACGGATATGGTTGTATTATTGATACCCAGTTATTTCTTCTTTCATAGCCTGTTCTTTTATAATTTTGGTCGTAATAATTTTTTTACCGCAGAAGATTGTTATAAAATTATAATTTTTTTCACCTTTTTTTTATAAATTTATCAACATTGGTTTTGCGTCCAAGAACATCCGTTTGTTTTGTGTGAGTATTTTTTTTAACTGTTAGATTTAGTTGTAAGATTTAACATTACTTTCAAGGAGCCTGTCAGCGGTTTAATAACCACCCGTGGAATAGTAATAACTGGTTTTATTTTTCAATTATCAATCTTAACCGATGGAGCAAAGCGAGGAAGGTTTGATTGTCATTTTAGATTATCGGAATGAACAGCCTTGATGACCGTACGAAATACGAGTTGAAATATATACAGATATATTAATATATGTAGATAACGTGTCATCTGTGTGTTGTCGACAGTTCAATGTCATAATTACAGCCTGGTTTACATCCGGGTCACGCATATGAGAGATCAGTCAAATGTATTAGCATATAATTCCTCTTTTGTTAAGGGGGGTCGCTGACAAGGCCAAGAGGCTTTTAATTTGCGTGACAATCAACCTCGTCTCGAAAGATAAAGGGGACCCACTTACCTAATCCGTTTTTATCGCGCTTATACAAAAAATATTCATTGCGCGTCGATAGGCCTACCTCTACCCTACCCATATTTTTTTTTTCTATCTCTCTCCTTAATTATATCACTTAAATGTTTAAGAAGATATTTTTATCATTTTTAACTTTTCATTCCTGTTTTTTTATATTCTTTTTTGAATCGCCGATATAAAACAGTTCTCCTTGCGAAATCGCTACGTTCGTATCCCCTCTTAGCGGGAACAGCAGGAGCAGGTATAAATTTCTTCCCTAACCTCCCTCCCTTACCCTTTCCCGACCTTGTGTGCCCCATACCCTAGACACCCATGCCTCGGGGAGTTATTTGGGAGTTCCTGTCACATATATATGTTTTCTTCATTATCATTTGCTTCTTAGATTCTTTCGTCGAGTTAGAATGCAATCAAGGAGAAGATATTTGTTTTAACCTCAAGGATTAAAAGGTTATGTTGGATGCTTAGTAATACTTTCATTGTAATATTTCAATAATTATCTGATTATTGACATTATCTTAGGAAAATCTTTTTAACAGTGAGAATACTAATTAGCTACATTTATGACCAAGCTGACAGATAAACAAAGAATATATACATATAAAAGTAAAGACAGAAAAAGAAACATAATAGCTAGGGAAAAAACACATCCTGATCGATGCCGTAACCTTCTTTGACCCAGCGGTCATTATCGACCCGAGAAAAAGATGAGCGACGGCTTTATCTACAAAACGAACAAAAGATTGGAGTTGTGCGCATAATGGAAGGGTTGAGAGACTCGTGATTAATGGGAAATCAAGAAGCAATTCAGGCAAAAGGCTTGATATGTTGTGGAGGAGATAAATCAATATTGCGAAGGGAGGAGAAGGCTTGGAAGTGGAAGCGCGGAGGGGGAGGTAGTCACAAGTGTGGAAGAGCGAATGTGTCCGCGCAAGCATTGGCGGACTTATCCATACTCGGGTGTGAAATCGAGTAGCCATGCTGATGAAGAGATATCATAATACGCAAACGAGACACAGACACTTACGGGAACACACACACACACACACACACACACACAAAGCAATTGAAACAACCAAACAACCCCGCACAAATGATCAGCCTTGCCTAACAACCATGAAACTTCACGCGTCCATCAAGAAAACCTTCATATACTCACCTGTATTGATCCCATACCTTCATGCCCCCTCCCCCTCCCCGAAACCTCCACCGCCCCACCCCTCCCAAAAAAAGTAATATTGACATTTCTTTAGAGAAGAGATGTGAGATAAAAACCCGTGTCTTTTATCCCAAAGAAGCGCCATTGTAAGCGTCTGGGTGATTGCTTCATCAAACTGCGTGAGTGATTGGACATAGAAAGTGGAGGTTTATTTCTGTTCTTGCTTTGTTCTTAGTTTTTTGTTCTTTGTTCTTAATTTTTTGTTTTGATTTTCATATTGCGTGACCAGTGATGGTGGTAATGATAACAGTAGTGGTTGTTGTGATCTTAGTATCTATCGGAGAGGTCGTAGTAGTAATGATGATAGTGTTGATAAGAAATAATGATAACAACAACAGTGATAATGATGATAAAAGAACAACAATACTGCGGTAAAGATAATGATAATAATAGCAATGATAATTATGATGATAATGACCATAATAAGGTTAATAATAAAGATGATAGTAATCAAAATAATGATAATGATGATAATCATGATATTAATAATAATAACGGTAAAAATGATAATAATATTGATAACTATAACAATACCAATAATGATGATGCTAATAATGACAATAATTGTGATTATGATTATAATTATGAAAATTATAATGATAAAGATAATAATGATAACAGTGTTAATGAAAATAACAATAGTAAAAATAATAGTAATGATAATGATAAGTGATAACGAGAGCAAAACTAAATATATATAGTCTATGTAGGTAAACAGGTATGCGAATATGAGGAGTCTCTCTCTATGTATAGAAAGACAATGTGTGTCTATTATATATATATATATGTGTGTGTGTGTGTATTCATATTCATAATTATATGTATATACATAAGCATATGTATATGTATGTATAAACATATGTATATATACATATTTATATGTATATATATATATGTGTGTGTGTATATATATATTCATATTCATAATTATATGTATATACATAAGCATATGTATATGTATGTATAAACATATGTATATATACATATATATATGTATATATATATATATATGTGTATGTGTAATAGATAAGTAGATAGATGTGTGTTTGTGTACAGTATCTCTCTCTCTCTCTTTGTGTGCATCTACGAATTTAACTAACTTCAGCTATCTTCCTATTACGATAGCGTAGTCATAGCCAAGAAGGGAGGACGATGAACTTTTGAACAGATATTCCGAAAACCTCACCCACCCTCCCCGTCCCTCCCCCTCCCTCACTTAAATTACCTCCCAGCACAATTGATGCTTCAGAATTATTACTTCAGTCTACACTCCCTCCTCTTCACCATAACCCTGCCTGGTCCCTCACTATCTCCAGCTCACGTAATATCTCATCTCTTCGACTGGACGTGTGGACTGTAAACAACCCGCCCCTTCCTCTACAAGGACGGTGCTATTGGTTCTTCAGTGTGGGCAATTGCATATGCACGATAAAGCTCTCAAGTTCAGTTCATTAACACGCAAATACATATATAGACACTATATATATACACCAATAAATACAGTACACGTAACTACACAGAAGGACATACAAATAATACTTTTACTTATACAAATGCACAAACACAAATATAGACACACACATATACATAAACACATAGGTACGAACAAAGGAATACATAGACACACACGCATGTGTATATGCAACAATACAGTCATGCACATATTCAAGTACAGGCATACCCACATAAACACGTACATACACAAGCACACACACCTATACGTAGATATGCACGAATAACTACCCACATACATACGCAAATACAAGCACAGCACCAACTGACATAAAACACGCCACACGTACCACACACACACTGAAACAACTCACACATATACCCATATACATGACAAATTCCCAACATATCTTTCTTCCCGACAGAAATTTACCAGCTGCAACATAGTCATTGAAATACTATACTGGTCGCTTTATGTATCTGTTTATCAACGTTATCTTGTTTCCCAAGCACCAAATCCGGCTTCACAGACAGAGCGTTCGCATAACTCAATAAGATTTTATTGCCGGATTCTTGATAGTAGTATGCCCCCCCCCCCACCTCTATCCCCTTCCTGGTATAAAGGTTGAGATAAAGGGACTGTTGATAAAAGATGTTGTGTTTGTTTTTTCTCTCTCTTTGTTTGCACACACACTTATGCGTGTGTGTTTGCTACAAAGAGAGAGAGTGTGTGTGAGGTGACAGCAGAAAAAAAAACAATCTAAATGCAATAAAATACCAGAGATAAAACGGACTATTCATTATAAGTGTTATAGTCAATTTATCATGAATAAACAGCAATTTGGCAAATATGAAAAGACCAACGATTTTAGGAACTTATCGCTCTGATCGTCGCCGAGTGAGTTCTGTTTTGCCAGGAGATAGGAATTCAGATTCTGAACTGGGGTCAGATAAAAAAAAAACGAGCAGATAATGAGAGAACTGCTGGGTGGGTAGGGGGAATGCGTGAATGTGTATGCGAAAGTCTATGCAAATATGCTTTTTTTACTTTAACTTGCACACACACAAAAAAAAACACACATACACCACACACACACACAAACAAACACAATACATTTATCTGTTTGAGGCAAAAATATTTACGACGATGTTCAGAAAGATGAAAGATATCGAATCTGTCTTTCCAGTGGGTACAAATCATATAAATTCCATGAAAATATGACCTCACCAAAATTGTGTTTTTTACTGTATACTTTATCATTTGTCTCTCAGAAAACATCGATTAGCATTGCAAAAGCAATTGCTTGTAGAAGGAAATTACAGGCGAGCAACAGAACTGCTGTGTAAATAGCTATAACAATATCGGTGACATTTTATGATATCGGCATTTTTTTTTTTTTTTTGTGATAATTTTGCATCTCTTAAGAATAAACAAACCGACGACAAAGATTTATCAAGGTTAAATTAAATAATGATTTCGGTTGATTTATCGTCTCAGAGAACAGCTCAAGGTTCAGCCTCTGTCTCATAAAAGACGGAAATTCGAGGCTAAAGAATCGATAAGTGTCAACTTAATGAGGTGACCAGAGACCTCATGGCAGAAGGGTTCGTCTTGAAGGAAATATCAGCTTCTCATCTACCTGAGTCTGGTCGGGAAAGGAGCATGTTCTAAGAAGCGGTGCTGGTTGTCTCTTTCTCTCTCAGTCTCTTTCTCCTTCTTTCTCTCTCTCTCTCTTCCTCTCTTCCTTTCTTTCTTTCTTTTTCAATCTCTTTCTTTCTCAATCTCTCTCTTTCTTTATCTCTCTCTTTCTCTTTCTCTCTTTCTCTCAATCTCAACCTCTCTCTCTCAATCCCCCCCCCCTCTCTCTCTCTCTCTCTCTCTCTCTCTCTCTCTCTCTCTCTCTCTCTCTCTCTCTCTCTCAATCTCTCTCTCTCTCTCTCTAAATCCCGTCCTCTTTCATCACACTGTCGCTCTATATGGCCAAACACTTACCTTCAGGAATCCCGAAGGAGTGTTGACGGAAGGCTGCACCTTGGACACGCACGCGCCCTCGCACTTGTTCACAGCCAGGTCCTCCTCGCAGGTCCTGACGAGGCGGCCTGAGTCGTCGAATTCCTCTGCAGAATGAGAGACGAGGGTTAAGGGTCATTGGGTGTGGAGACAATAAGCACGTATTTTATAATAGTCGTTGGTGTTGTCATAAGGAGAGAGAGATAGAGAGGGGAGAGGGAGAGGAAGAGAGAGGGAAGAAGGGGGAAGGGAGAGAGAGAGAGGGGGGTGGAGGGGGATGGGTAGGACGGAGAGGGAGAGAGAGGTGAGTATATATATTTATATATATATATATGTGTATATATATATATATATATAGAGAGAGAGAGAGAGAGAGCGATAGAAAAGAAAGAAAGAGTTAGATATAGAAATGTAATTTTAGAAATCTAAACATAAAAAAAAAATCCTCCACCTGCGTAAACCTCGTACCTTTAGCCACGTGTATGGTGGAGGGAAGGGTCTCGCATTCTGACCCGTAGGGATGGGCGCGGGAAGGACCGGCGAGGCCGCCCACCAACACTGCTGCCATTGTGACTGCCACGCAGGCTCCTACCGTAAGTGGGCGTGTCATCATCTACAGGAGAGACAAACGGGAAAAAAAGGAAGTTTAGCATAAGAAAGAAAGATTGAATACACGTCTGTTTTTATATGTACTTTTTTCTTACTTATTTTGAGTTGCTGAATCCGCTAAGCTTTGAGAAAAAAATAATAAATCCTCTTATCTTTACGAACTCTGCATATCAGTAGAGAGAAAGTGTTGCTAATATGTACATATTTTTTTTAGAAATCAATTATCTATCAATTTTGAGTGGGTGTGCTAGCTAAGCCTTAAAAATGAACAAATAGGATTATCATCATTTTTATATTATTTCTCTTTTTATTCCTATTGTTTTACGAAATCTGCATATCAGTTAGTGTCCTCAGAGAAAGTGATGTATCTTTTTTTTTTAAGAAATCGATTATCCACTAAGCCTGTGTGGATACTCTGGCCAAAGCTAAACAAAAAGAGATACCATTATTTTTTATCTTTTTTTGTAGCTTATTTATTTATTTTTTTTAATGAAATCTTCATATCAGTTAGTGTTCTGAGGGAAAGTGATGACGAGATGTTCATTGCTGGTTTCGGGAATGTGAAGGTCAGCCGCTTATGGCCAGAGAGGGAGCCGGCTGCTAGAAAAATGCAAATGTATACTTACACACACATTTATACATATACATGCAAATAAAATTCGGATACGCCGTGCATATACACGCAGATAAAATTAGGATTTTCTTAAAACGATATATGCATTTGACTTATACATATATATATATATATATATATATATATATATATATATATATATATATATATATATATATATATATATATATATATATATATATATATATATATATATATATATATATATATATGTGTATATATATATGTATATATATATATATATATATATATATATATATATATATGTATATATATATATGTGTGTATATATATATAGTTTGTTTGTTTGTTAATTACTTGTATAGCGTTTAACAGAAAAAAATC
>NW_028234417.1:3899790-3922290 GCF_977035675.1 Penaeus japonicus | reverse complement strand
CTGTCAGTGTGTTAATGAGTGTATTAGTCAGGGGCCTTATCCTCAAAACAGCTTACGATATCGTAAGCCCGCATGTCGTAAGTCGAACTGCGAGCTCCGAGGGTCATACTCAAAACGTTTTAACAGCACCTCGTAACTTAAGGGTGCTCCCGAGTTCCCGTACTGGTGTGAACCCGAAAATAAGCCATAATAGCTCCGACTTGTGTAAGTGAGATATGTATAGATAACGTTTTATTAGCCCTGTCAAGCACTGTGTCAGGCGTCATATCAATTCATATTGCATCTGTGTGTCACGAATACCTCCATCCTCTTCAACCACTTGATGAAAAGAATAATAGGACCGCGTACAATACGCTCGTCGTTTACTCTATGGAGTTAGCGATAGTAAAATATTGTATACATGATAGAGATTTGAGAAATGAGAGGAGAGAAAGAGAAATTTTATTTACATGACATATACTTCTTAAGGTATTACACATTTATCAGATGTGAGAGTTTAAGCGCTATTTTAGGAGTGTCTTGTCATAGATGAAGATAATATTCTTTTATACTTAAATGTATGTATGAGAAAGATAGACAGAACAAGGGAGAGAGAAAGCTTGCGTGTGTAGATTTGATTATCAAATAATTGTAAGTTGTACATTAACACACGCTCACTCAATCATTATCTCTTTTTCTCTTAATACACACACACACATACACACACACACACACACACACACACACACACACACACACACACACACACACACATATATATATATATATATATATATATATATATATATATATATATATATATATAGATAGATAGATAGATAGATAGATATAGATATGTATAATATATAAATATATATACAATATATATATGTATATGTGTATATATGTACATATATATACATACATACATATATATACACCCATACATGTATATATATATATATATATATATATATATATATATATATATATATATATATATATATATATAATATACATATATATATACATATATATATATATATATATATATATATATATATATATATATGCGCGTGTGTGTGTGTGTGTGTGTGTGTGTGCATATACATATATATATCTATATCTATATCTATATCTATATATATATATATATGTATCTATCTGTGTATATATCTATCCATCCAACTATCTATCTATCTAATCATCTCTCTTTTTTTTTTCTCTCTCTCTCTCTTTCTCTCTCTCTCCCTCTCTTTCCCTCTCTCTCCCTCTCCCTCTTCCTCTCCCTCTCCCTCTCCCTCTCCCTCTTCCTCTTCCTCTCCCTCTCCCTCTTCCTCTTCCTCTCCCTCTCCCTCTCCCTCTCCCTCTCCCTCTCCCTCTCCCTCTCCCTCTCCCTCTCCCTCTCCCTCTCCCTCTCCCTCTCCCTCTCCCTCCCCCTCTCCTTCTCCCTCGCTCTTTCGCTCGCTCCTTTCTCTAATGACTGTGGCCTCTAATTGGTAATTACGTTTAAAAGGCTGACTTTTGATTGGTCGATTCGAATTAGTCCTGCCATCTGAGGGCATCCCATCGAACTACGGTTATAATGTTTACTTTCGGTTACGAGCTGCCTATGATATTGTATTTTTTTATCTGAGTAATGGATATTTACGACCTCGTAGGGACATCGTACCTTACGAGAACGTAACCCACTGCGATGCCTTAAACTGTTTTTTTTTTATATGTATATATATATATATATATATATATATATATATATATATACATATTGAGGAGGGGGTACATAGGTATAATTTTCTTTTGGATTTTTCCATATAAAGATACTTTCTCACGCGTGTATTGAAGTCCTAATTATCATGTCCTCTCATTCACACCTGTCCTGTGACCCGCAGGAAGGATGGACGAAATGGAGAACCGAAGCAGGGCCTTACCTGACCAAAGAAAACCAGTGGGTCGGTTATGACGATGTCCAATCGGTGGTTCAAAAGGTGAGATTTGAAGTGGTTTTGAATGTTCTTTTGCAATATATCATATTGGATTGTATATTTTCTATGCTTTAGGGGTTGCACATGCAAAAAAATATACCATATCCTTTTACTCAGATTATAATTATACATTAATTGAAAAAGTACCATTACCCATAACTATACTTGGATCGTTGACTTCAAGAGGATCAGATCTTTTTCTCTATATTTCCATATCAACTAGTTATTTGCCAACTTCAATTAGTTATTCTAAACATTATCTACACTTATAAAGCTTGTGTTAAGGATTCCCATTCACATTCACTTTCAAGTCTCTCGCTCTTGCAGGCCCAGTACGCGGTGGACATGGGGCTTGGCGGCGTCATGATGTGGGACATCACCACGGACGACTTCGGGGACGTCTGCGGTGACGGCAAGAACCCCCTCCTGACAGCCATGGTCAAGACCCTCCACGGCGACACGCCCTCCGTCAAACCCATCCCGCAGCGCAAAGGAAGGCCTTCGTCAGGGACCAAGCCTTCGTCTCCATCATTCAGGGATCCTCGGCAAGGCGGAGCTTCCCTCAGTAGTTCCGGAAGTGGAAGTGCACTCGCAACGCCTACTGGAGGAAGTGCAGCATTCGAAGGAAGTGTTAGAACGACGACGCCTGAAAGCGGAAGTGATGGCGAGACTGTGACGGAAGTTCCTTCGTCAGGCACGACGACCGAGTTGCCATATCCATGGGCCGCGTGGTAAAGCTTTTGCATATTAGTATAATCATAGAGACTACACGTCCAATGTATTGACTGCCTTATCGTCTAAACGTCTTAAACGTCAAATCAGCTTACTTTTCTTCCTCTCATCTCCCAGGCCAATCTTCAGCAGGTCCCCGGAGGACATACGAAACCTGAATGCCATCTCGACCACAAAGTCGCCCTTCCAATCTTTCAAGACTCCATCTACATTACCTACAACTCGAGCACCCGCTTTTCCCTCCTTCACTTCATTTACCTCTTCTCCCTTTATCTCTTCATCTCCTTCCTTCTCTCCTTCCCTCTTTTCATCCCCCGCGATAACTTGGTTCAGAAATTGTCGTGACGACGGCTTTGCGCCTGATCCAGTCTCCTGCTCTTCTTTCTACAGATGCACGGAGGAATTCGCCTATAAGTAAGTGTTAGTGCTGGTTGTAATAATTGCTTTGATATTGCGGTAGTATTCCGATATGTTGATATCGTCGAAGTGTTAACCTTCTATGGTGAATACAAGCATAGTGCAAAGATGTATTGAAACAGGGCAATAGCAAAAGAAATTGAACTGTGACATTTCTTGTCAGACGAAATTTCAATGCCACGGTCTAGTTTTTCCTTTCTTCTTTTTTTCTTTCAAGCCATATTAAGTTTCTCCACGTGTATTCAAAGACTAAGTTCATCCATCTATCGCCGTACAAGTTCTTTAACATAGACTCTTCACCCTTAGGTTCTCATGTCCCGGAGGTCTTCTGTGGAACCATGACCAATCCTCATGTGACTGGCCAAGGTCGGTCCAATGTGTGTTGCCTTTGACCCAGCCTGACCTGCAGCCTTTCCTGCCTCCTGAAATTATCTAGAAGTCAAAGAACTTGCCATAGGATTAAGCCTGAATGTACCTGCACGCGCCCTTCGGTGTTTTATTTTCAGTGACGCGACAAGGCAACGACGCGAGTTTGCATTTGCAAGTCATTTGATACTTCTGCATGACGACATTTCCTGATGATACACATGTCCTATTCGATGAAGGTTAACAAATATAGGCCTACATGATGCATTTTTATTATATCATACTTAGATGCTTGTTCATAAACTGTAAAGATATAAAGCTTTGCCCGTAGATTCACGTTTGATGCAATAGGTCAGTGGTTCCTAACCTTTTAGCACTGCGCTTCCTACACACATTAACTTTTAGTGATATACATAATAAAGAAAATGTGTTCCAGTCTGCTACAGTATATATGGCTATATAGTTACATAAATCACAATTTTTCTAGCATAAAATATGGGTCGTTCATGAATATTTTTGAAAATATACATAACATTCCATGGAATGAGAAAATATCTTGTACTTTAGTGGGTCATTGGTGTAAGATAAGTCTACACTAGATAGTGATAACAGCTATCAACCGTCAGGCTAGTACAGTGGTAACGCGTCAGTCTCGAATGCCATGGTCGACTGATAGAGCCACGTCCGAGTTCGTGAGTTTCCATGGTCGCCTGGCAGTCATTGCTGTGGTTGGGCACCTTGGTGGGTAAGGACTAAGGTCAGATCGAGTCACTACTCGTTGGCACATTCTCGTGACACTCGTACTGACAGCCATTGATCGGCAGATCGAGCCTCGTCCAAGCTCGTGAGCTTCCACTGTCACGTAGCTGGGCACTGCGTTGGGTAAGGACCAAGCTCAGATCGAGTCAACACTCGTTGGCACATTCTCTCACGAGTCAGCACACGCTGACACAAGCGGGCTCGCCTCAGTGCATACAAGCCCGGCGTAGCATCTGCTCCGCAAATCTGGCTTATCCTTATCCTTAAGTCCGGACGTAGCATCTACTCAGCATATTTAGCTTATCCTTACTGAGAACATTACTTATTTTATTGTTTCTTGACATTATTCACAACCAGCTGTTGCAATACCTTCTGGTCCGTTGAAGCCAAGCCACATTTACTTAAAACAATCTGAATAAAAATGCTAAGGACACATTATTATTAATGATATTGTTATGACGTTCCGGTTATGAGTCGGAACACAATACACATTAAATGGATATATATCTTTGTAAGATTTTTGTTGTATGTTATTATCCTTCATTACGCATATGCCTTTTATACTTCACAAAAGGTATTGATCCAAATAATAAAAACAGTGTAACACATATACACATACAGACACATACAGTAAATAAAAAAATGGAATCGTTGTAAACAGAAACCTAAATTGAGAAAATAACAAATATGAAAAGTTTATAAGATGCTAACACTGATCACAAACATGAAGAGGGTATTCATGCATGTAGATGAAGATTAGATAAAGATAATTATCATGACTATCACTTGGCTTAATATGATATTTTAATCAAGGACTTCCTGTGCACGTTACAGTTTCCTTTATGATACAGACCCATACATAATACGTTTATCTATTTTCTGAGTTGAATTTCATTTTCCTCTTAATAACATATCATGAAAATATTCATCAAGTCAATGAAATAGATCCTAGTGATTGCTAATCTCTCTCTCTCTCTCTCTCTCTCTCTCTCTCTCTCTCTCTCTCTCTCTCTCTCTCTCTCTCTCTCTCTCCCTCTCTCTCTCTCTCTCGATTTCTCTTTTTCTCCCATTTTTTTTATTCCCCCATCTCTCTCTCGATTTCTCATTCTCTCTCAATTTTGCACCCCCCCCCCCCTCTCTCTCTCTTTCTCTCTCTCCCTCTCTCTCTCACACACATATCTTTCTCTCTCTCTCTCTCTCTCTCTCTCTCTCTCTCTCTCTCTCTCTCTCTCTCTCTCTCTCTCTCTCTCTCTCTCTCTCTCTCTCTCTCTCTCTCTCTCTCTCCAGTATCAAGTTCCTTTTATTTGAATTCAACTTTAAATTAGTACTGGTTATGAGAAGCGAATATTTGCTCCACTCACATAGGACAGTGATTGCAGAAATCACTGGGTTGAAAGAAATATAATCTTTTGCTTATGATGAATCGACAACTCGCTCTCAAACCCCTGGCAAAATTAGAACCTTTAGAAATCTTGAGTTGAGGCGAAGCTTCCGACAGAATGAGGACGACAGATGACTCTCCCATATATTACAACACAGTTTTAATGCTTCGTCACTCTGCCTCAGTCATTTTCCAACGAGTCAGATTGCAGTGCTGAAAATACACAAAGGAACTTCAACAAAGACGGTACCCGAGGAGGTTACAGCAATAATACGAGGTCCAGAGGCAGAGGAGAAACTATCTTCAGTACAACCCGAACTGGGGGAAGTTTTACCATTTGAGTTGCTCACTCAATTATGGAATGTTTTCGACCTGATGGTCCCTCTAGTCTGTCCGTTAAAATGCCATAATGAATTAACTTATTTTCTACAAACCAACTATACACAAAATCAATTTTAATAAAGTATTATACAAGTATGCTTTGGTTAAAATGTGAATGCGGTGTAAAAAATTTCCATCCTGCCGAGCCTTAATACATGTGCATATAGATGTTTGGCCATATTCAATGTGTGTAATTTTTTTTCAGTGAGCTCATGTTGTTACTTAGTTGTAAAGCTTTAATGCGGCTGGGCAGCATGCATACTTTGTAGAGTTCCACAACTGGAAAGTTTTTGGGAAAAGATTGTGGCATGTGTATGAATTTAGCTTCATTTGTGCTCCCCCCTGGCATAAACCCAACTTGATATGCTGATATGGATACCTTCTCTCCTAATCTTTTCTCGATGATGCTCTCGCATATCTTCAGAGATGTGCCATCACATTAATACCTCGATAATTCCCACACTCTTGGTTATCTCCTTTGTGCTTAAAGATTGGGATCAGTGTACTGTCCCTCCATTCCTCTGGCATTTGTTCGATCTCCGTTTTCTTTGCAGACACATCCACGAGCATCTCGTTCCTGTACTTTCCAAACCTCCTCTGGTATAGCATCTGGACCTTTCTCTCCTTCGCTATTTTTCATTTACTTCCCTTGATATACATTTTGGGTACTGGATATTTCTGCTTTGCTATTCTTATTATCTTTTTCTGGCCATTCTCCCCTTCTTTAAGGCTGTCATACAGGTCCTTGAACGCTATGCTCTTCGCTTTAGCAGCCATCCCCTTTGCTTCCTTACTGGCGCTTTTGTAGTTTATAATGGTTTCATCGCTCCGGTTCAGGTGACTCTATTTCTTTTTCTTCCTTTTCTGCATCACAGCCTCTTGTACCCCGGTACTCCAGCACCAGGTTTCCTCCTTCTTATTGGCTTTTTCCAGGCGTCACCCCCAGTAGTGCCTTTCCCTCATTCTTCTGCTCACCTCCTCCCGTGACTTTTCCTCCTGTCTCTCCAGCTCTTCTTCCACTTTTTCACTTAGTTCTCTCTTTGTTCAGCTTCATTTAACTTCCACTTGCGGGTTTCTCGACTCTCCCCACTTTCTGCCTTCCCTTAGTCTGCAATTCAATTGTGCACTTTACAATTTTGTGCTGCTTGGCTACTGCTTTTCCTGGCAACACTTTGCAATCCACTTGCGTGTGTACCCCTCCACTGGTACAGATTACCCTCCTCCTTACTCTTCCTGAAGTAGGTGTTCATGATTACTAGGTTGCTAGCAGTTGCAAATTCCACTGTCTCCTCTCCTTCCTCATTTCTCACACCCACTCTATATCTTCCCATTACCTCTGGTGACCTACTGTATCCTTCTCCTACATGTCCACTGAAGTCTTCTCCAATCCACACGACGTCTGACACTGACTTCGTCATCACGTTTCCAAGCATCCCCAAAAGTCATCTTTCTTTACGTTGTCACTGCCAGCTTGTGGTGCAAATGCCATGTTCATCACTCTATCTGACTCCCTGTTCACCTGTAACCCCCCATCCTTCATCTCTGGACTCACCACTATTTCGTCTACCGTCCTCACCCCTGTAATACAACTTGTACCCATTCCCCATTCCTTTTGCCGTCTGCTCCTTCCACCATGTCTTTTGCACAGACAGCACATCCAGTTTCTTCCTCTCCATCATACCCACCATCTCTCTGCTTCTTCCCATTATTGCGCCCACATTCAGGGTACCAGTCACGACGTTCCTTTTCATCTTCTCTTCCTGCCTCTTTCTCTACCTTTGAGCTTGCTTCTTTAACCGTATCCGCTCTCGATACTCTTGATACGGTAACCGTCGTCCTCTTTCCACAGCATCATGGCGGCCACACGGTGCGTCGCTTGTGGGGAACGCCCTAGCTTCTTGATGCCTGCATCTCATAAAAGTGTGGCAGGGTTTTTCACAGCCGGATGCCCTTCCTGCCACCAACCGCCCCTACTTACCTGGGCTTGGGACCGGCACTGGGAGCCCCCTGGCTGTACACCCCAAATGACTGGGATTGTTAGGTATTCCCCATATTTCAGACCAAGTCTGCCTTGCGGCCAATATAGATGATTATGGTTATGATGATAGTAATTACTATCATAGATAATGATGGTAATGATGATAGTAATTCGAGGTTTTGAGTGTGTGTAAGAGAGAGGTGATGAGGCTAAGTGTATGAGTGAAAAAAATGAAAAAAGTGAGTAAAACATGGCTCGATGGTAAACAGACCAAGGAAAATACTGACTGACTAAATGTATGATCAGCAACACAGAGTATGAACTTAATACCACATTTTCGTATTAAAACAGAAACGTTTTACAAATTAAATTGAATAACAATTTGGTGATATACAGTGTCATTTTTTTTATATTTATATATCAAAATCGGTGATTGCATTCCATGTTCACAATGTAGAGTTCATAATGGTGATTAATATCAAACTGAAATATTTTGCAGAAGAGAAAACAAATTACATAAGTTTACCTCTTTACATATCCATTTTCTCTCATAACACCCGGAAACCGTCGACTTTCATCCAAAGAAAAATAATCCTAACAACACTCATATTACCCCAACATTATATCCTATACCAATAAGCTATCAACTTAATCTTAATCACCAAAAATATCCCCCAGGATATAAAACAGTCTTAACGCCAAAACAAAAAGATATAAAAAACTTACCAGAGGATTACTCGAGCCTCTCTTCCACCATCAGTCGGCAAGTGGCCGTCGACAGAGAAGGTTTGAGAAGTAAAAATGGCAAGCGTTCGTGCTGTCGGGGCCTTATGCCGGCTCAATGTGGTCAAACAGTTGCAGTATTCAGGTGAGATTACATATTTTAAGGGATGGCCGAAAGAGAGGTGCTATTATGAAGATTGTGGGTGATATGGGTACTTAATCGGAGGGATCAGCTGATCGGGTGCATAAACTTTCGCCGGTGGAGCCGTAACATGATAAAGCATTATAGAAGCACGCGTGTTTTTCGTTATAGGATGCTTATGTAACTCTGTTCTAACCCGGAATAAGAAACAATTAAAGAGATTTAACATATCACTCGGTTTTATTTCCAAAAAAGAAAGTACTTGAAGATTTACCGAGGCGGAAGGAGGGGGAGGGGAGTGGGGAGAGGGAGGGGGTTGGCAAAGGCCAATCTCTGACGTAAATTTATCAAGCCTTGTTACTACGGCGGTCTCTCGCGATCTTAATTTCGCATTATACCTTCCGCATTTAGTGATATACGTTTTTACTTTATTTCCGATATCTTTCTGCATCATGTAACTGGAGAAAGGGGGACAACATTCCAGAACATTTGTTGATGGCCTCATTCCTTTGGCACTTTAGATAAGGCCAAGGAAACTATTCCATGTATATTATTGTAAGTTATTGTTTGTCAAATACAAAACCAGGCCAACTGCTACAAGGGCATCTGCATGGTGGTTTGTTGTCCTTTGCTGTACTGCCAAAGATGTGGAGGCTGTGATGATTGCTTGTCAGTAGGCCAGTGTCTTGTCTTTGAAATTGCACACCATCCTTCATTTTATGTTTTATGGATTTGGATAGAACATGGCCAACATAAGTATTAAAGATAATATAGAGAATGTTTAGTGACCCTTGAAATGACTCACTCCTCATAAGTGGCTGTTTAGTCTTCTTTCGCTTGAAACTTGCTGTGATCTCTGATGAATTCTCATTAGTACACGAGACTATCAAATGGTAGCAGAGTCTCTTACAACAGCCGAGGCTTTTTGACTCTTTATCTTTCCAGAACGTAGATTTGTTTGTTAGTGCTGACATTTTCTAAGCCCATTTCGGTCAGTTTGAGGTAAGGCTGAATGCCGAGGTGTCAAGCTTTTAGAAGAGGGAGGCAGGGGAAGTTGCTTCGAAGGTCACACCGTTGTTTAACCCATTTGCACCAGATCGTATATTTGCCTAATGATGATCTGCCTGAAAGAGGACTAGCACTCGTAGCCTTCAAGCGCGAGATATCTCCCAGTGTGATGCCACGTTGGACCTCTCGGAACACTTTCTACCTACCTGATTCAACAGGGTATTAAGAGGAGGGGTTTACTATTTGTTTAATTACACAGGTCAATGAGTATATGCATACTCGTATAAAGACATGTATTTAGAGGGAGATGATGCAATAGGACATCATCTGGCAGGAGTAAAATATTCCCATGATGTGATATTATATCACTTGGTGCAAATGGGCAAAGGAAAAAGAATGTTTGTGGTAGATAACCAATTAACCCAGTCCCGACGGGCCCGCCGATAAGTGGAAACCCCCTGTGCAATATTGTATCGGGAACATCACACTAGTGCGTCGCTCTGTCATCGGGCATTTAGCCGTGTCACAGGTGTGATGCACTGTCATCATAGGGTTAAGAGTTCGACTGTGGTGACTAAATTTAATCTCACCCACCTGATTAGACAGTGTGATAAGAGCTGGTATTGCAAAAAGAAAAAAGATTTTGACAAGTCAAGATACATGTTTATACAAATGTAACTACAATGAGTATATACATTAGTAAAATGTGTATTTCAAGGGAGATATCACATGATATGTTATTCATCATTAAAATTAGTAGCAACATGTGACTGGATTAGTAGCAATTAGTCAATTAGCAAGTTGGCACCCCAATTAGAAGTAGAGAGGAAAGTAGCCTCGTGTGACTGTTACAGACGCCCACAGTGATTTTCAAAAATAGTTGAGTTCTATCCAGATCCTCAAAACTTAGATCAGTGATGATGACCTAAAATCTTCATATAGCCTTAGTACTCCATCAAAGGACACTAAACCACTTCCATTTGCATTCTACCAATATGGAACCTGTAGACTTTCCTAGTTATTTATCTTGCCAGGTTTTAATATCCTTTTTGTGCCTAATTGAGTTGTTTACTTCTTGAGTCACCTTGGATGTATTAACCCATTCAGACCAATTGACGTGCTGACACTTTCCGTGGTTTTTGTGTCAGACGCCAACAACGAGATATTTGGTCAAGGCCGGCGCTCGGGGTGAGTGAGCGGACAGCCCAGGCTCGCAGCTAGTGCGCCCGAGAATACCGAGGCATTAGGCCTATATGTTCGAAAACCCTGTCATTGTGACCATTCAAAGCCGGAATTGCCCCGGCATGAATGGGTTAAGACAAATTATCTTCTTAACTCATGAGCTCTCTGGAGGTATTTGTCACAAAGATCAGATTTACGCTGTTATTTTCTCATGGTCTGCCTTCCTCATAACAAACCCAATTACTGTAGACCAATATGTCCACTCCTGCCTGTCAACGATGCACCTCTTGGCAACTCCTGTGCCTTGGATTTAAAATCAGAAGTACATGTTGAGAGAAGCCATTTACTTTAAACTATTACCTTAATATCTCTTTCTCTCTCTCTCTCTTTCTCTCTCTCTCTTTCTCTCTTTCTCTCTTTCTCTTTCTCTCTTTCTCTCTTTCTCTCTCTCTCTCTTTCTCTCTCTCTCTTTCTCTCTCTCTCTTTCTTTCTCTTTTTCTTTCTCTCTTTCTCTCTTCTCTCTTTCTCTCTTCTCTTTCTCTCTTCTATCTTTCTCTCTTTCTCTCTTCTATCTTTCTCTCTTTCTCTCTTCTCTCTTTCTCTCTCTCTCTCTTTCTCTCTCTCTCTCTCTTTCTCTCTCTCTCTCTCTCTCTCTCTCTCTCTCTCTCTCTCTTTCTCTCTCTCTTTCTCTCTCTCTCTCTCTCTTCTCTCTCTTTCTCTCTTTTCTCTCTCTCTCTCTCTCTCTCTCTCTCTCTCTCTCTCTCTCTCTCTCTCTCTCTCTCTCTCTCTCTCTCTCTCTGCCACAAGTAATGTATTATGAACAGATCATGAAAATTAACTCCACTGAACTTATGGGGGCAAATTCCCAGAACATGGCCTCTATTATGTTCCTCAGTTTCATATCTTCCTTTCTTTTTTGGAAGTGTGGTGGTTTCATTGCTTGTTAGATGATCTGCATCTTGAGTGATATTGATAAAAATTATGCCTTTATTGATGACACCAGGCAGATTGGCCAAGGAAAACCCATACATTAGAGCAAAGGAAAATGCGTCTCCACAATCTATTTGTCATGATAGCTCTTGTAATTTATCTAAATTATCAATGGCTGATGGAAGAGAATTTGCAATGCATGAGTCTCTTTTGGGGATGCAATTTAGTCTCGTCCCAAGTTCCTATGTCAGTTTTTTCACCCTTTTCCATGAAGGAAATAAAAGAAGTGGTATATTGTATACATACAGATAATAGAAAGGTTACTGTATTTAGTTTTAATACTTGTCAATTATCATTCAAGATGACATGTAGTAATTCAAAGAAAGATATCTGCTACTGTTTTAGTTTTATTCCCCTCTTACCTCCAAGAAACCTGGGGGGGAGGGGGGAGGGTGTTGAATGGGAAAATAAACTCCATTTTTATCAAGATATCACCAAACTCAAACCAAAAATCATCCAAGTAATTCAGTATAAACTAAAAAAAAAAAAAATGTTCTTTTCCAATATCCACAAACACTAGTCTATAACACTTTGGCAAATTAGCATGTGGCTGTCTTATTTACCTAAAATGCTATAAATACTCTGATGAAGAAGTTGCTTTTCAAGTAATTTGGTATGATAGAAAGAACTTCTTATTTCCAGTTGTCATTGCAGAGGAAGAAAGATTTCAAATGGTAATCTGCTGAACAGGTAGTGCAGCCTTTGTCCTGGGAGATGACTCTCTCTTTCGTGTACAGTTAACGGGGGGTGACTGACAGTGAATTGGAGGAAACTGGGCCATGTTATAGGAGTGTTTTTTTATGAGAAACTGAGATCTACCTTTCTCAAATATTGATTACTTTTTTTTTAAATCTAAAATTGCATTTATCTCATTAAAGGGATGACAAGAAATGAACTGCTGAGGGTGCATGAGGGGGAGGGGGAGGGGGTTAAGGTGTAGATTTTTTTTTAATCCACTGACAATGTGTTCATGATGATCATCTTAAGTCTTTTAATGTTGAACTTTGAGAAAATTTCATTTAAACTTTCAGAGATTTAATTAGATGAGTGATGAGGACATTTTACATTATGGTTTATATTTTCTTGGTTGACTGCATTGATGAGTAAAACTTACCTTTGAACTCATTTTTACAGTATCTCGGCAAAGTAGCCGGCTGCTTTCAACGACAAGATCTGCCATGGGTGTCCATGCTAACCTCAAGGTGAAGGATGGCGTTGGTGTCGTCACCTTCGACTCTCCCGGAAAGGTGAACGTGCTCAACCAGCCAGTCATGGAGGAAATAGTGAAGATTGTTGATGAGATTGAAGCCAACAGTGATATCCAGGCTGCCGTACTAATATCTGGCAAACCTGGATGCTTTATTGCCGGTGCTGATATCACTATGATTGAAAGCTGCAAGACAGCCGAAGAAGCCCAGGCACTCTCAAAATCCTGCCAGGACATCCTCTTCCGTATTGAGAAGAGCAAAAAGCCAGTTGTTGCAGCAGTCATGGGTTCCTGCCTTGGCGGTGGTCTAGAAGTTGCTCTGGCTTGCCACTACCGACTGGCCGTGAAGGACAAGGCCGGACTTGGACTCCCTGAGGTAATGTTAGGAGTACTTCCTGGTGGAGGAGGAACCCAGCGCCTTCACAAGCTGGTTGGCATTCCTGGTGCTCTGGATATGAGCTTGACTGGGAAAACTGTAAAGGCTGACAAGGCCAAGAAGATGGGTCTGGTTGATGGACTTGTGAACCCTCTTGGCCCAGGCCTTCAGCAACCAGATGTCCGAACTCTTGCCTACCTTGAGGAAGTGGCCATCAAGACTGCCAAGGATCTTGCAAGTGGAGATCTGAAGGCTAAGCGTGGTCCCAAGAACTTCATGGAGAAGGCGATGGGTACGGCCTTCCAGTACGACTTCGTCAAGGACCAGGTGTTCAAGAAGGCTCGTGGTCAGGTGATAAAGCAGACAAATGGACTCTATCCTGCACCCCTGAGAATCCTTGATGTAATCCGCACTGGATTAGACAAGGGTAGTAAGGCTGGCTATGAGGCCGAATGCAAAGGTTTTGGAGAGTTGGCCATGACCAGTGAGTCCAAGGGTCTTGTTGGTCTTTTCCACGGCCAGACCGAGTGCAAGAAGAACAGGTTTGGTAAGCCAGAGAAACCTGCAAAGACACTGGCCATCCTTGGTGCTGGACTCATGGGAGCTGGTATTGCTCAAGTTTCAATTGACAAGGGTTACCGCACGATCTTGAAGGACATGAGTCACGCTGGTCTTGCAAGAGGTGTCAACCAGATTCAAGGAGGACTGGATAAAGCTGCAAAGCGCAAGAAGATCACTACCTTTGTCGCAGACCAGTACATGTCCAACTTGGAGCCAACAATCGATTACAGTAGCTTCAAGAGCTGCGACATGGTGATTGAGGCTGTATTTGAAGACCTTGCTTTGAAGCATCGTGTAATCAAGGAAGTAGAGCCACATCTTCCTGAGCACTGCATCTTTGCTTCCAATACATCTGCCTTGCCAATTGGTCAGATTGCCAAAGCAAGTGCTAGGCCAGAGAAGGTATGTATGCCAAACTATTTTTTTCTAAATGAGATAATGTCAAAATATTGGTTGATATTTTATAAAGTGTTTACATTTCTAGCACAAGATTGCATTTAGGCCAAGATGATCCAGAGAGTTCTCATGCACAAATTATTTATCTTGGACAGGTGGTTGGAATGCATTACTTCTCACCTGTGGACAAGATGCAGCTCCTAGAAATCATCACAACTGACCAGACCTCCAAGGACACGGCCGCCTCTGCAGTGAACGTTGGCCTGAAGCAGGGCAAGGTAGATCGGAGTTCCTTTTATTTATATAATTTATAATTCATATAATGTTTGATAGCTTCATTTTATTTAGTTTTAAAGCAATTAAATAAATATAATTAGGTATCATCACAAAAGTTAACCTAAGTGTTTTTGCAGGTTGTGATCGTGGTTAAGGATGGGCCAGGATTTTACACCACGAGGATTTTGGGTCCCATGCTGGGAGAGAGCGTGAGACTCTTCCAAGAAGGTGTCGAGCCCAAGAAGATGGATAAACTCTCAAAATCGTTTGGTTGGCCTGTGGGAACTGCAACCCTGGCAGATGAAGTCGGTAAGATATAGATTGAGATGTTACTTTTCTTCTGGTGATTAATTCTTGACCCAGAGTTGTAAGCAGAAGCACGGTTGTTATATATCTTGTTTGATATTAAGGAAAAAGTTCAGCCTTTTGAAATAAGGAATCTGAGATATGGTAATTTTGTTTTACAGGTATTGATGTGGCTATGCACGTTGGAGAAGATCTCGGCAAGGCCCTCGGATCTCGAATTGGTGGTGGTGACGTAAATCTCCTAAAGGATCTGGTTGCTGCTGGCTTCCTAGGTCAGTTGATCTTATTTATTTTTGATGCAGTTAACCCATTGGTCACGGTTTTAATAAAATATTTGTGCAGTAGGATGGCTGGTTTACATTGTCTGGCACAGTGCCATCCACATCTATGACCAACTCTGCCTTTGTAGCAAATCATACCATCCACTGTCAATGGGTTCTTAACATATCGGTAGCCCCATTCCTCTGAAAATAATTAAATCTCGTGATTATGAGAATTTTGTTTTTAGCAATTAACCAATTAATTTTTCTTATTTCAGGTCGCAAATCTGGCAAGGGCATTTACGTTTATGAAGCAGGTGTAAAGGAGCGCAACGTTAATGAGGGTGCTATGGAAATTTTGAAGAAGTATTCGGTTACTCCTAAGGCAAGGCTTCCCGTTTGCTCTTCTTATCTAGTCTTTCCAGTTTCCTTATAAACCTACGTAATAGTAAAGGTTACTTAGATTGTAAAAGGTCATTTTATTTTATGTTATGTGTGTGTGTGTATATATGTATATATATTTTCTTTTTCTTTTCTTTTTTTCTATGTTATGTTGGATCAAAATTTGTTGGTTACATATCTGAAAACCTCCATTATTGACTTGCAGGGCCCAATGACTGATGAAGACATCCAGCTACGTCTTGCTAGCAGATTTGTGAACGAAGCTCTGCTGTGTCTGCAAGAAGGAATTCTGAATAGTCCTGTAAGAATTCATTTGACTTTGTAAATTTGCATTGTAATATTTCCTCTTTATATTTGGAATAATATGCTGAAATTTCTCATAGTAACAGATTTCATATGAATACAAATTTCAAATTGAGAAATCAAAATCCTCTTCCAGCTGGAAGGAGATATTGGTGCTGTGTTTGGCCTCGGCTTCCCTCCATTTACTGGCGGACCTTTCCGATTTGTGGACAACTACGGAGCTGGCAAGTTGGTGGCCAAGATGGAAGGGTACGCAGCTGTCTATGGCGAGAATTTCAAGCCATGTCAGTTGTTGCTTGATCATGCTGCCGATTCGTCCAAGAAATTCTACAAGTAAAACCTTGCCTTCAAAATTATGTATACCGGTGATACCTGTTTGAAGATTTATAGATATGCTTTATTGTTACCAACTTCATCCTTCAAGTGTCTTATCTATAAGTCATAGTAAAAATGGTCATAATGATCAATTTTCATCAAATGTTTGTATTTAAGATATTTTTCCAACAATTTGAGTCCAATTTCTTCTAACAAGCTAAAAGAAAACTCTTAATGTTAGACATTTGGCCATGCCAAGTCAGGACAGCTTGGTGGTTGATGCACCAGGTTGAAACCAGTAACAGTTGGGTTTTTCATCAAACAGTATCTAAGAACACAAGTTTTGTAGATGAGCCATGTATAAAATCATAATTGCTTAAAATCTGAAATAATATCAGCTTTTCAAGAACTATGAATGATGAATATTTATATGTAATAAAGGCAAACCCAACTCAAAACAGTGTAGTGTGCTGTTTTTTTCTGTGCCTTGCATGAGACTTTAAAACAATGTATAGTACTGTAAATAGGCTGAAAGATCCTTATCTTTTTACTTGTTTGAAGTAATTCATGCATAGACACAGAGTTTATCAATGCAATTTTCATAGGTTAGCATTTTATAAAGATAGATAATTTATATTCTTTAAAAAAAAATGGGAACAAAGTGATCCTTTACTTTTGAAACCATTAAATATGGATTTATGTCAATGTGGATAAATGATTAAAAAAGAGATTCCATGCTGTGTGTGAATGTGTACCCTTCCAGTTTGATAAACTAGATCAGGTCATAAGTGTCAAGGTAATGGAATAAGACAAATATATTTTTTATACTTTTTATTTGTTCTAGTAAGATTCCCAGGAACATCAGAAGAGATGCAAGCCGAGAAAATTCAAATATTAGTTTATTATTTATAATCCTTCACTTCATTTTATTCCCCTGGCATAATGTATAAAGAGCATAAATTTAGCCCATAGCAGATGGTTGTTGTGATATATCCACAACAGCTCCAATTAGGCCTTTAACCCATTCACAACGCGGGCATTCCAGCCTTGCATGTCACAATGCTGGGGCACAGCCTAAATAAAAGACTGAGCAATTATAATACTTCAAGACTGAGCAATTCTTGATGACTGGAAAGCTGTAGCTCTGAAACTAGTGCCATTACAAAGTCAGCTTGAACTCTTGTTTTGAGATGGATTTAAGGGAAAATAATTGTTACGCAATTGTGTGCTGCCTGGAGGGCAGTGAAACGATTTCCTAGCCCTCTAATTTCTAGCCATCGACATTAGAAACTGCCCATCTTATCTGCCAGTTAAGCTGTTTGGCACCTCATCTGCATTGGGTGGGGGTAAGAGATTGCATACAAATTTTAAGATTTGATGTTTCTTCTTAATCTTTTCTTGCATCTACATTTTTTAATTATCTCAGTTCTAGCTCTAGACTGAAAGCCTTCTAAAATTAGCCTAAGTTTTTTCAATGATATAAAACAAAAGCATTTGGCTTGTCAACTAATGTTGACTGGCCAACCTTGATATTGTACCATATGCAGTGGCAAGTGCATATTTATTTATTTTCAGTAGTACTGAGATTGAGATTGATTGATTGTGATTTTTTTTTTTTTTTTTTTTTTTTTTATTCAATTCATCTGATAGATGAAATTCCCTAACTTAAACAGTTTAAGCTACAAGGGTCAGTGAGGCTTCCAGGATATGTTGCTCAATCCTTGGAAAGATTTCTGGAGTTGACGATTATCTGCCCAAGGAGAATTGAGATACGAGTCGTCGTCCTCCTTTTCCAGCTTCTGTAGAGAAAATTGTTATCAGTTGGTGTGTGTTAAAAAAAAAAAAGAGTGGACTGCAAACCTACATAACTCAAATTTATTTTTACTTTTACAAGTAGTCAAAGTGAACTTGAATCATTTTAAAAGGCAATTAGAACCATTTTTAACTTCATACAATTATAAAGGCAATAATAAAAGTGAATTTGTCACTGCTATAGATTAATATGCCTGAGGTTAAACTGTCTTTTCTATGGAAAAATATTGTCTCTGAAAGCTTAAATCAGCTTTTCTATTTGAATGTTATTTCTACATTTTTATCATAGAGCAATATGTCAGGAGAGGCCAATACTTTATTCTAACTTAGATAGAGAGAATTGCCCGTTACATTCATATACAGGGAAGTCCAGATGTCATGCTGCTTAGTTTTTCATATCCACCATATCCAAACGTATTTAAGGAAAAACTGCAAATGAATTTACATTAAATCCCTAATATTTACAAAAGAAGAAAAAAAACATGCAAAAAAAAAAAAACAATGATTATTCTACATATTTAAAATACCTTTAATTCTTCTCTTCTGTGGAATTCAGCCATCATGAGTTTCTTGCGGTCCTCCTCTGACAACATGGGTTCCCTGCTTGGTGCCCCTTGACCTCGGCGTTGAATTTTTACAATCACCTGAAAGGTTTTGCATGAGGATACTCTTCATATTTATTAAAGAAATTTTCAGCCAAAATTAATCCTTTGATGACGGTGTGACACTGCTAAATGCCCGATGACGGGGCGACACACCAGTGTGACGTTCCCGATGCAATATTGCATAAGCCCGGCGTAGGGGGTTTCCACTTATCGCCGGGCCCGTCGGGATTGGGTTAAAGGAATTAGATGTATCTAATTTGGAGAGTGATGTACATTTTTTTTTTTGAAACATTTAAAGTATATACTATACAAGGGAGGTATCAAAATTAAAATATTTCTATAGATTAGAAAGATATTTTCATTCTATAAGTTATGTTTTATACTTTGGATACAAGGGAATTTCATTGCAATTTTTAAATTTAGGAAAACATGTACATCAAATTTGAAGTCATCTATTAGATAGGATTATTCTTTTGTTAGTAGTATAATTGCAAGAAATCATAGAAAATAAAGCTAGATCTCTAAGAAATTTGGAAAAAAAAAAGTTTCATTTTATAATAATCCTTTTCCCTGTAGGCACCTCTAAGACTTGTACAAATACTAATGTTATTCTGCATGAAAACAGAATAGCATAAAAACAAGTTAAAAAAAAAAAAAAGATGGCCATTACCAGAAAACTATAAGCACAAAGTGCAAGATACATCATTAATATTCCAATATCTTTTCTCCTTACAAAAATTATGTAAGTACTGAATATTTAACATGAAAATACCTATATCTTGCTCTGCAAAAGTATACATTCCCATTCCTGTTTGTACAAGTGGCACAAAAATAATTATTTCCCTTACCTTTGATTTTTCATTTTTGCCAATATAATCAAGTAACTTCTTTCCACACAACATCTCCTTTCCAGCAAACCAAAGTTGTGTCATTGGTGTATCTAGAACCTTTAAAATCAAAGAAAAATATATGAGGATACAAATAATAGGAATAACAGAGAATAAAGATACATGTATCTACAGTAAGTGACAAACACCATTGAGTGGAAAAGTAATGTAATTAGATGTCTTTACATGTCTATAGGTTAAATGATGATCATATGGGATAATTTTCAATTGTAGGCTTCTAAATGTTTCAAGTTTATGAGAGGGGGCGGAAAGAGGGATAAACTTGCATAATATCTCATTTTTCTCCCTCTCCCTCTCCCTCTCCCTCTCCCTCTCCCTCTCCCCCTCACCCTCCCCCTCTCTCCCCATTATCTTTAGCACATACCAGTTACCCAAAGAAAAAATTAAGAGACCCAATACAGAATTCTAAAACTGGCAACTCTTAATTAATTTCAATTGATCTCAAATCTACCAACCATCTTAAGATCTTGAGTTCCTTTTAATTCTTCACGATTCTCAAATTCCTCTCTGATTGGGTCGTATGGCGGTAGGTTCATCGGGTAGACGATCATGATGGCGCCTCTCAAGATGTCAATTGCATCACATATGTGCTGTTCTGTGAGGCACGTGTTGCTCTTGACTAACTCCTGAAATGAAAGTTGCAATGTGTTTTTGAAAGCTGTGCAATGTATGTAAACTTTCCATCCGATATGAAAATGACACTCATTTGATAACTTATTATACACACACATTATGAAATTAACATACTCTATACACAGTTTTTCTTTAACATTTGCAAAATAATTTAAAAGAAAATCTATTTTATTTTATTTTTTATTTCACTAAACCTCCCATTTCAAACTGGTTAAAATGTGAACTATTTCAAGAAAAAATTGTCAAACAACTTCTACAATCAAAAACATCATGAACACAACTATATACTTATAATACAGCACTCTTCATATCTTGAGTGAGTCTTAATAAATTCTTAACTTCCCATCCTTGCAGTGCGAACTAAATAAGAAAATGTAAAAGTTCCAGAAAACACTTTTTAATGCCATTTAAAACTAGATTTGTGGGATATTTGTGATATGAGTGAAAGTCCTACAGCATATGGTAAATGCATAACAGTAAATATATGATGATCCTAAATGAGTATTACATAATTATACAAACTTTCATTCATAATTACTTTCAAATTCACTATCTAACTTTGTTGAACAGATACTGAAAAGACCTTTCAAAAGACTTATTGCTTCAGATTTACCCTATAACATTTCTACAAAGCATAAAATGTTGGTTAGGATGAATTGCACAGTCATTTCTGAATAATCTGACAAAATATATCTCATAAAGTAAAATTACAACACACAATTTATAAATGGATAGACTTACTATTGAGATAATACCCTTGGCTTCTGCAATAGTCTTCTGCAACACTTCCTGCATTTTTTCAGTGGGCCGACACCCATTCCTCCTTCCACATGGATCTCTGTTATGAAGATCATGATTGGGAAAAGAATCAGCAAAATAGAATTAACCCATTGCGGATGGGGGAATAAATTTGCTTGCCCAGCCTCCAGGATGGGTTTTATTTCAGAGCGAGACAGCTTCACGAAACATACCTTGACTTTTCCTGCTCTCTTTTAGTCATTCATTGTAAAGCTATAGCCTTTTTTGTGTTTTAATTTTTGTGCGTTTTGCTGTATTTACAGACTTATATCTGTCCTATCACAGGGTCTATCAATGCTGCAGTTGACTAAAATTGTAGTTTAGGTCCATATTAGCTAATTCTTTTCTTTATACTCAGTGTGATAGTATTGATCTTTTATGGGGGGACAAAAAGCAACTTTATTTTTTTGTACTTATGTACCGTCATGAACGAATATGAAACATAACCATCCACCGTGAAGATAGCATGAAGAGGTAGGGAAGAGGAAGGAAACTTAAGCTTATGACTGAGTGCCACAGTAAAAGGCATCCCTACTGGCACAGGGGCACAATATAGACATTGGTCATAATTTGAGTCACCTTCCTCTTGTTCTGCCTACACATCCTTCTTCTGCGGTACTTTAGAGCAAGAGGTCAGCAACTTGCTATTTGCCATCGCTCTATAAAGATAGTGCTTGCTAGAGACTGTGGATGGGTGCCATTCAAAGCTCCCTCTCCTGCTGGTGCAAGAAGAAAGTGGTGCCATCTACGTTTTGGATGTCATGTCAAACCCATTTTGCCTAACATTACAGCAATTATAGTATTTATGACTGCAATTGTCATCAACACTCACTCATTACTCTTAGCACAATAAAATAACACAAAGATCCAATATCCCCAAATATCATGTACACTATGACACCTGTCATCAGCCAGAGCTCCTATGTCATGTATGTCATGACACCCATCCGTAATGGGTTAAAACAAAAGAAATATGATGGCATATAAAGGATCATGGTATTCGGACACAAAAAATGTCTACAAAAAGAAAGAAAATGAAGTCACATATCTACATTTCTTTTTCATGAGATCTTAAATAAATATCAAAGTGATACATCTACCAGGCTCATAAACAAATTTAGATGAACCACACACAAGACACATATGTAAATGTCCTCAAACATACATTATCCAGTTATCATTAGAATACATCATATGATAGAGGCTTGATCAAAGAAATAACCGCAACATATATAATATGAAAGTGATTCATGATTTTTCTCCTTGATCAAATAGACAGTCCAAAAAAGTAGAATGATAAGGGCCACTGCAATTAGGAA
>NW_028234417.1:3889790-3892290 GCF_977035675.1 Penaeus japonicus | reverse complement strand
TTCAGGCCCTCAAAATAGTATATGGGAATAATAGGTGTGTGAATACTCAAACACTATTCTTCTATTACATTTCCAATGCAAAGTGAAACTGAAGTTATTTGAAAATGGAGAACAATGTGTTATAGGTTCTCTTACATTTCAACAAACCAATTAGAGCAACCATTTTATCTCCCTCATCTATTCCATGTCCGATTTTGAAAACTTGAAATCCATATGTAGCGACTCAGTGACGTAGATGCCAGAAGACACTGGTGAAATTGTGACTACTTGTTGGCCTTTTTGAAGCACAGAGGCCACAGCAATTCCTTGATGTCACCACTATTAGATATGTTATGCATAATATTTTGGAAAAAGCTTTATTTGCAATGTTCCCTGCAAATGTTATAAAAGAGAGGAGTCTTTGAATTCATCAGCCTACCATTCTTACAGATTGATCTTATGGGTGATAGCTGTCCCATGACATATATATATATATTTTTTTCTAGTTTACAGATTTACAGAGGCAATAGAGTCTAAATATGCTTAAAAAAAATATATGGTACAACATAGGAAACACTTATGTAATAGTCATAAAGAGCATCTAGCACAACATTGTAAGAATAAAAAATAATTTAACCCCAGGCCGGAACTTTGTTAAGTGCTCAGATAAATTGTCAAAGATGAAATCTATATGTGCAGCCAAAAGGGCACCCAAGAGTAAAATGGCTCAAATAGGACAGATAACAAAGCAACACAAGAGCATTGGTTCAACAAAATTTCTAGTCTCATGAAAGGGCCATAAAGAGGATTGGGGGGGGAGAAGAAGAAGAGAGTTAGTAGTGCCTTTTACAAGATGAAATTGCACAATGGGTATTAGAATGCAAGGACAGCTGTTGAATTCAACACTGGTTTAACATATGAAATATTGCACAGTGTAATGCTAATCTACTTTTTTCAGATTTGTGTGGACAGATAACAAAGTAACAGACAGATGTGCTTGCAAGTTGCAAGACCATGAAGTCAAGTGTGAGCAAGTTGCAAGACAATGCAGGCAAGTTGCAAGACCATGCAGTCAAGTGCAGCGGCAAGTTATTGCTAGCGCACAACATAGCTTCCAGTCCGGAATTAACCCATTGTGGATTGGTGTCATTGCATACATGTCAGCACCAATTAGGCCTAAAAGACAGGTGTCAATGCGTATATGATGCGACATCGGGATCTGCTCAAGGTTAAAGCGCGCACACAGTCATGAAGTATTGTGGCTGTAACGGCGCTAGCTCCAGAGGTACAGGGTTCCAAAGTCAGCCTAAACCTGCATTCTATTATGGATTTAAGAAAAAATATTGTTTGGGCTAGTCTGCGCCACCCAGAGGGTGGAGAAAACACTTTCCCAGTCCCTCTAGTTTTTATTCGGTGCCGGTAGCGTTTTTGGCCTCCCATCTTGACAACCGATTAGGCTGTTACGTGCACCGTCCGCAATGGGTTAAAGTAAAGGTAAACCTAATCTAATACAGCGGACATACACAATAAATGATGCCCTGACCCGTGTTTCAAACTCATGACCAATAAACTTTTATCACATATAATCTAGGTTAACAGACCCTGACAATTAATTAGTAAAGATAAAATCAGCCCAATTTCTCTAAACTTGCTAGATCATATGTGGATGAGTTTTGTTGGCCTTTACGGAGTTAGGAAAAGAATACAAGTAATCTAATCTTCTTGGCTTGATAACTGTGATGTTTTCAATAACATCTTATAATTAGATAACCTAAAAAAACAAACTATTAATCTCAAATTTGCATTCTACAACTTTTAGATGACATATACCGTTAATAATAAAAATTCATTCAAATTGAAGCTATAGCCTCTCATTTTCTGTGTAACTCTTTTCTATGTTCCTCTTACCTTCAGTAATATCAAGTTGGTCCTCCGGTAACCAAAAGGCAGGAGTTATATAGTATCAAACAACCGCAATAGCGACCTCGAAGTTTCTGATGTTGCTCTGGAAACGTCCAAGAAAGCGTCACGTATCCATGGCAACGGCTTTTGTTTACGTCGGTTAGGTTCCACGTTTATAATGACTACTAGAACGATTAAAACAATAGAATATCAATGATAAATAATGAGGGTAAAATTGATAATGTTTAGAATAGTAAAAATATATATACAAGTAATCTGATATGACAATGATATTGCTACGCCAGTGGGTCTTTGTCTCTGTGCGAAACATGTGTTCCTAATAAAATGATGTAAGCTGGACAAACATGACGTAATGTCTGGGCAAGCGGCGCGGAAGGAGCGAGGCCAGGACAGACGCAGTTAGCTGCTGCCCCTGGGAAGACCTCGCGTGTGACCCTTGTGACCTGATATACTTTGTGTTGCCCTGTTATAAGCTGTATTGTGCAGTGTGATGTGCTGCTTTCCCCCCTGTATGGTGCCTATAGAAAAGTGTACGGGTAAATAACTAGTGTAAATAAAGGAAAGACGGTTATTGTGTGTTTATTTCGTGCCCTGCCTT
>NW_028234417.1:3874790-3887290 GCF_977035675.1 Penaeus japonicus | reverse complement strand
TAACAACCATTACATCATGTAACCACGATTACATCAGTTTACTGACAAAAATACCTGCTGGTATAATATATGTGATAAAAACTGAACCATGAGAATAATAGATCTACCCCTTTCTATATTTTTTTCATTCTCTCTCTTTCAGTGTCCCACTCACACTCTGCCCAACTGTTTTATTGTGAATTAAGCCAATTGCCGGGTCATTCAATTAAGTATTGTTCAAGAGAACGTCTATGTCTTCTCCAGGTCACAGCCAGGGACCTAGCTGTGTCAGCGCTGATAACAACTGGAAACATTCTGTTGTTTACTAATTGCAATGATGGCTGTTTACGCTCTCGGTCTCACATTCACACTCTCACACACACGCACACACTCACACTCTCACACACACACGCACACACTCACACTCTCACACACACGCACACACTCCTTATCTCTCTCTCTCTCTCATTCACTCACTCTCTCATTCACTCACTCACTCACTCTCTCATTCACACACACTCTCATTCACTCTCTCTCATTCACTCTCTCTCATTCACTCTCTCTCATTCACTCTCTCTCATTCACTCACTCCCTCATTCACTCTCTCTCATTCACACACTCTCTCCTCTCTCTCTCTCTCAATCATTCTCTCCTCTCTCTCTCAATAACTCTCTCCTCTCTCTCTCTCAATCATTCTCTCCTCTTTCTCTCTCTCTCAATCATTCTCTCCTCTTTCTCTCTCTCTCAATCATTCTCTCCTCTCTCTCTCTCTCACTCACTCTCTCCTCTCTCTCTCTCTCACTCACTCTCTCCTCTCTCTCTCTCTCAATCATTCTCTCCTCTCTCTCTCTCTCTCAATCATTCTCTCCTCTCTCTCTCTCAATCATTCTCTCCTCTCTCTCAATCATTCTCTCCTCTCTCTCTCTCAATCATTCTCTCCTCTCTCTCTCTCAATCATTCTCTCCTCTCTCTCAATCATTCTCTCCTCTCTCTCTCTCTCTCAATCATTCTCTCCTCTCTCTCTCTCAATCATTCTCTCTCTCTCTCTCAATCATTCTCTCCTCTCTCTCTCTCTCAATCATTCTCTCCTCTCTCTCTCTCTCAATCATTCTCTCCTCTCTCTCTCTCTCTCTCAATCATTCTCTCCTCTCTCTCTCTCTCTCTCTCAATCATTCTCTCCTCTCTCTCTCTCACTCAATCATTCTCTCCTCTCTCTCTCAATCATTCTCTCCTCTCTCTCATTCACTCTCCTCTCTCTCTCATTCACTCTCTCATTCTCTCCTCTCTCTCATTCACTCTCTCCTCTCTCTCTCATTCACTCTCTCCTCTCTCTCTCATTCACTCTCTCGCATTTACTCCCTGTTTCTCGCTTCACTCTCTCGCATTTACTACCTCTCTCTCTCGTATTCTCGTTCTCATTCGCTCTCTCTCATTCACACTCCCTCTCTCTCTCACTCTCATTCACACACACATACACTCTCTCTCCCTCATTCACACTCTCCTTTTCCCTCATTCACACTCTCTCCTTTTCCCTCATTCACACACTCTCCTTTTCCCTCATTCACACACTTTCCTTTTCCCTCATTCACACACACTCCTTTTCCCTCATTCACACACTCTCCTTTTCCCTAATTCACACACTCTCTTTCACTTTCTCTCATTCACTGTCTCTCTCGCATTCACTCTCCCTTACTCTCTTATTCACTCTCTCTCATTTATTCACTCTCTCTCGCATTCTCATTTGCTTTCTCTCTCATTCACACACTCTCTCTCATTCACACACTTTCTCCCTCTCTCTCTCTCCCTCATTCACACTGTCTCTCTCCTTCACACACTCTCTCATTCGCACTCTCTCATTCACACACATACACGCGCTCTCGCTCTCTCTTTCATTCACACACTCTCTCTGTCCCTCATTCACACACACTCTTTCTCTCTTCCTCATTCACACACTCTCTCTCTCTTCCTCATTCACACACTCTCTCTCCCTCATTCACACACTCACTCTTTCTCTCCCTCATTCTCACTCTCTCCCTCACTCACACATTCTCTCTTTCTCTCCCTCATTCACACACGCTCTCCTTCATTCACACACACTCTCTCTCATTCACACAAACTCTCCCTCATTCACACACACTCTCTCTATCTCCCTCATTCACACACTCTCTCTCTCCATCATTGATACACACTTTCTCTCTTCCTTATTCACACACTCTCTCATTCACACACACTCTCTCTCCATCATTCATACACACTTTCACTCCCTTATTCTCACACATTCTCTCTCTCATTCACTCTCTCTCTCCCCCTCATTCACACATACTCCCTCTCTCTCTCATTCACACACTCTCTTTCTCTCCCTCATTCACACATACTCCCTCTCTCTTTCCCTCATTCACACACACTCTCTCTCCCTCATTCACACACACACTCTCTTTCACTCTCTCTCATTCATAGACTCTCTCATTCACAGACACTCTCTCATTCACAGACACACTCTCTCATTCACACACACACTCTCATTCACACTCTCTCTCATTCTCTCTCGCTCGGTCTGTCTCATTCTCTCTCGCTCTCTCGTTTACTCTCATTCACTCTTTCTCTCTCTATCTCATTCACTCTTTCTTTTTTTTCTCTCATTCACTTTCTCTCTCATTTACTCTTTCTCTCTCTCTCATTTACTCTCTTTCTCTCCCTCTCATTTACTCTCTAATTTTCTCTCTCTCCCTCTCCCTCTCTCATTTACTTTCTCATATACTCTCTCTCATTTACTCTCTCTTTCTCTCCCTCTCTCATTTACTCTCTTCCTCTCTCTCATTTACTCTCCCATTTTCTCTCTCTCCCTCTCCCTCTCTCATTTACTCTCTCTCTCATATACTCTCTCTTTCTCTCTCATTTACTCTCTCTTTCTCATTTACTCACTCACTTGCTCACTCTCATTCTCACTCACTCACTCTCATCATTCTATAGACTTTATAATGTAAATGAGTTTAGTAGTTACCCGTTAGATATGAGCAGAAAACGAGGGAAAATTCTTACAACATAGAAAACTCCATAGAAGAGGGTAACTTATATATTTACTATTACTGACGGCATTTTGTATTACTGTAGTATCCTCTCTTTCTCTCTCGTGTGTGTGTCTGTGTGCGTGTCTCTCTCTCACACACATACAGTTAACATATAGTTATATAGTCAACTGGATAGATAAACAAATATAAATGTATACTTATGATAGTGTAGAGCAGGTTTCTCAAACATATGGTCCGAAACATTTTAATGCGGCCTGCTCCTCTAATGACAACAGGCATCATCATTATTAGAATGTCTTATTTCAGTTATCTTTACAGTATCACCTACTTCAATTTCTAATCTTTATGAATTAAACTGGTGTTCAGCATCTTGTGCGCAATAATATTGTTTTAACAATTCATAAATGGGTTTTTGTATCACTTAAAGATGGCATTATATTTACGTATTACATATTATATATACATATATATTATATATCATATATATACATATATATTATATATATACATATATCTCTGCAATAGCTATGAAATTATAAGAATAGCTATAGCTTAACAGATGCTACCTTAGGTGACCTAACCGAACTTCAATTTCAGCTTCACAGAACGAAGCCCCATAAAATCATCGCTCAAGGATTATCAAGCAAAGTTGGACCTTAAAGGATTTTGATTGTCCTCTCGGAAGGCGGGACTTCGACCTCTGACTGCTCCCCTTCGCCCAATCCGCGTCAAGCTAAACCATGCCCTTGCCCAATCAACGAGGTCAACCTAAGCTCTTTGAAAATTACCCTGTTACTCATGAATTGGCATCGCATCATGAATCATATTGTACATATTCTCACAGAGGATTATTCAACACTTCTTTAAGACTTCCCTAGGAGGCTTCATTCTCACACTTCAACTCCTCGGGATGACAAGTAGAACTTGTATCTAGGCATTGTTGATATTTATATTATACTGCATTATTGCCACGTTTTAGTGTTCTCTGATATATATCTAAATATATCTAAATATATCTAAATATATCTATATCTATATCTATATGTTTTATATACATACATACATATATTTGTATATATAGTGTTATATATCATCAGTGATAGCATATTGATCTTGACGTGATACGTGTTTTATGATCGCCAACCTTAATTCTTGAGTAGAGTAGTTATCTTGTCTAGCACATATGCCTTCCATAAAGGATGTTGCTATAGATACATTACTTTGCCAATATACATATCCATATATATACATATACATTCATACACATACATATACATATACACAAATATATTACATAGATATGCATATACATAAATATATTACATAGATATGCATATACATATTTACATATACATATACAGATGCACACATTATATATTTAATGTATATGTATACATATGTATATATGTATATGTATATATATGTACATGTGTATGTATATATATGTATATGTATATTTGTATATGTATATATATATATATATATATATATGTATATGTATATATATGTATATATATCTATAAATATGTATAAGTATATATGTACATATATGTATGTATATGTATATATATGAATATATGTATATATGTATATATTTATATATGTATATAAATGTATATATATGAATATATGTATATATATATATGAATATATGTATATATATGTATATATAATATATGTATATATATGTATATATATATTTATATATGTATATATGTATATATATATTTATATATGTGTATATATATTTATATATATTTATGTGTATATATATTTATATATATTATATATGTGTATATATGTATATATATTTATATATATATTTATATATGCATATATATGCATATATATGTATATATAAATTTATATATGTATATATAAATATTTATTTATATATATGTATATATACGTATACATAAATGTATATATATGTATACATATATGTATATATATGTATATATATATGTATATATAAGTATATATGTATATGAATAATATATGTATATGTATATATGTATAATATATTTATATATGTATATATATATTTATATATATATTTATATATGTATATATATATTTGTATATGTATATATATCTATATATGTATATAAATATTTATATATATGTATATATACATATATTTATATATGTATACATATATACATATATATGTATACATATATACATATATATGTATACATATATATGTATATATGTATACATATATACATATATACATATATATGTATACATATATATGTATACATATATATGTATATATGTATATATATCTATAATATATACTTATATATGTATACATATATATGTATACATATATATATGTGTACATATGTGTATATATATTTATATAAATGTATACATATATATGTATATATATGTAATACATATATGTATACATATATATACATATATATGTATACATATATATGTGTGTACATATGTGTATATATATTTATATAAATGTATACATATATATGTATATATATGTATACATATATGTATACATATATATACATCTATATGTATACAAATATATGTATACATATACATGTATGTATATATATATGTATACATATACATGTGTGTATATATATGTATACATATACATGTGTGTATATATATGTATACATATACATGTGTGTATATATATGTATACATATACATGTATGTATATACACACATACATGAATTCATATATATGTATATATGTATACATATATATGTATATGTATACATATGTATGTGTATAATGTATACATAAATGCATACATATGTATACATATATACACATGTATATGTATACCTATATATACATATATGTATACATAAATATATGTATCTATGTATATAGATATGTATACATATATATACATATATATGTATACATATATATACATATTTATGTATACATACCTGTATAAATACATATATGTATACATATACTATATATATGCATACATGTATATGTATACATATATATAGGTATACATATATATACATATATACGTATACATATATATGTATATATATGTATACATATATACATATATATACATATACATATATGTATACATATATATGTATATATATGTATACACATATATGCATACATATATATGTATATATATATGTATACATACATATATATATGTACATATATATATATACACTACTACAACTACTACAATTTCATTATATATGCATTATCATCGCGTGTTGGAATCCAGAAGCATGATGATACTGATCGCCTAACAAGGTCAGAATGTATGGATATAAATTTTGCAATAGCATCAAACCCTCCTGCAAAGAGAACTCGCCTGCTCTAATAAATTTTCTAAGACCTGAAATCTGTGGCATACAGCATTTTGATCTGTATTAACAAGGAAAATAATAAGTGGCTCATATAGGACAAAAAATAAAAACTACAAGAAGTGTAAGCGAACAATTGCACACAATGTGTCAGAGTGCGATGTCATATGATTCTGTTATTCGTATCGCTTCTTCCGGTGTTACAAATAACTAAGGAACTGTATTATCTCCTATGATCTAATAGAATTCATATCATATCCTATTTTTTTAAACATAATGTAGGGAAGTAGACTAATCCGACTAAAAAAAAAATTATAGGTATAAACACCTGTGTGATTATTTTATAAAAATTGATGTATTTGAAAATATAAAGAGACCATATTATAAAAAAAATTGTTTTAAAATATATGCTATGATCGTGTTCCCAAATCTAGCCAAACTACTCAGTTCTCTCATGATCTTTTGCTACTCTTCTGCACAATAACATGAAATAGCGGAAAAAGAAAAAAAAAAAAAAATAGGCATAATTCATAAACACCAATTTCTGTGCAAGTTCATCGTCACTAAAGTTCATCCTATATTAACGAGCCTGACTCACTCACTCACTCACTCACTGATTCACAAGCATTACCAAGCTTTGATACATTTCAGGTTTTAACATTATAACATCACACTGCAAATTCCGGACGTAACATCAAAATATCTTCTAGTACATGTGTGAAAAATAATCACATGTTTCTTTTCATCTTCATTTTACACACCCGAACGTACTGCTAAAAGGTGTGGACAAAGATCATTGCATTTGATATACGGGGCACATCACAATATCACATTCCGAAATTAGAATATAACATTATTATGTCCACGCGACTTCGAAACACACATTTACAAAGAATGGGATACCTTAACAAAAGTGATCGGTCAGACGGAAACACATGCATACATTCATACATATCAAAGACAACTTTCGAACGTAGGTCACATCTACCCTCTGAATAGAACATGGTTGAGTAAATATCACATCAAATCAAGAATTGATAAAGACGCCGACAAATTCACGGTTCGGCCCGTTCATTCTCGCTTCAGCCATTAGCTGATGAAGACGGGGTCCTTCTGGCCACTTATAATCACCAGCCAATCAGAAACCTTTCTTCAGGTTTGGGGCTTTTGAGGGGTTGATGCGGGGACGGCCATGCAGTACATGCATTTATGCATACCTTTATACATTTATACATAGATAAACATACATACATACATACACAAAACACTCTCTCACACACACACACAAACACAATACATATATATATATAGTAGATGGTGGATAGAGGAATAAACGTATATGTTTATATATATTATATATATATTATATATATATATATATATATTATATATATATTATATATACATATTATATATACATATTATATATACATATTATATATACATATTATATATATTATATATACATATATATATACATATATATATACATATGCATACATACACATATAGATATATATACATAGATATAAATAGATACATACATATATACATGTGTATATATCAATGCGGAGACCTCTATAAATGCCATCACTCTAATTATAATCCCTTCCTCCCACTTTACTGTCGATTTCCTATGAAGTCAATATATCTGAAATTTTAATTAGCAAAATAAAAGGTGTTTAATCCAATTTGGAATCTCATCAGGCGCGAGAAATTCCTAGTAGGAGGGAGGGAGGGAGGGAGGGAGGGAGGGAGGGAGGGAGGGAGGGAGGGAGGGAGGGAGGGAGGGAGGGAGAGAAGGAGAGAGGGGAAATGGGGGGGGAAGAAGAGAGGAGGGAGGGAGAGGGGGGAAATGGGGGGGGGGAAGAAGAGAGGAGGGAGGGAGAGGGGGGAAATGGAGAGAGAGGGAGAGACGGAGGAAGGGGAAGGGGGAAAGGGAGAGGGAGAGAGTGTAAAGAGAGACAGTGCGTAAGAGAAAGAGACACATAGCGTAAAAGAAAGGGAGACAGAGCGTATGAGAAGAGAAGAGAGCGTAAAAGAAGAGACAGAGAGTAAGAGAGAGACAAAGTAAAAGGGAGAAGGAGAGGGAGAGAGAAGGGGGAGGGGCAGGAGAGAGGACTAGGAAAGTTAGAGAGAAATAAAGAGAAAGAGATGAACTGAAAAATAGCGTTCTATCTTCGTGGCTTCTCCTTCCTGGGCGAGTCTAGTTCTAGTTCAAATAACTACCGAAAATTATAAAAGCAAGGAGGTACATTCACTCCCCAAGCATGACGCCATTTGAAATAAAAAATAAAATCCAATTTGCCTTTCTTTAAATACAAATACACCCAAGCCTTTGCTGAGCTGGGATGCAAGTAATAAGAATCTGGATGGTAGTCCATTTTTCTCGACTTCATTCTTATTTCCATCATCTATTTTTTTCCCCCAAGATGCAAATGAAAGATCTTCCAAGCACTCTGGTTGTTGATGCAATCTTAAAGTTGGCCTTTGCCTCTCTAGGTTAGGTTACTGAGAGGCGTATGAATGAGAATAATTCCAGGAGGCGAGATGGATTATTTCACAGATCCTGATTAAACCTTGTGAGGATTCGACCATCGAAGCGTTAAATAATTCGACAGGTCAAGTATAATAATTTATTTTCATTCATCAGAAATATAACATTAACTAATATCAAACTGCCCTCTCTTATCAGAATGATCTATATATATAAAAAAAACGCATATATGACCTGTAAACATTTAATTCCAGAATATTCTCCATATCAATAACGAAGGGCGTGGAATTCGAATATTAAAACCTAACACGAATATTCAAACAGTGAAAAGCATACACTTACCTCTGTGGTTGGCCATTGAAGGTATTGCTCCCTAAAGCTCAGGTTTCTACCGAAAGGATATCACAAGAGGCTTTAAATATGAATGATTCAAATATTAATTACCGGTCATTCTAGTCCTGGGTTCTAAAGATAAAGCCTTGTACGAATTGAAACATGGGTAGGTATGAGGACTAACGCTAGACTCATAAAACCGTTTTTAACGCTTAAGTCAAAACGGTAATGTCTAATGTTTCCTTCGTTATTGTGACTTTCATTAATATTGACTGTTTCATGTCACCTTTGTACACATTTTTGGGTTTGTGTAATGTTTTACGGTTTGGTATCTAATGCTTTGGATTAAGTTTAATGTTTGATGTTTTACCCCTTTACATGCATCATGAGTTCATGAGTTAATGATTTGTCATTAAAGATTTAGCCTTATAATTAATACTGCATATAATTTTAAGCATATGTTTATTGTACATTTTATAGTTAATAAATATCTATCATATCTGCCTTTACCCTTGTATCTGGCATAAGTTGTAAATGAATTGTTTAAATACGGTGAGATCCAGAAAAAGACTTTATTAATATTTTGAAACATTCGTACACGTTTTATTACATTTTCAAATCACTGTAAACAGTTTGTTCTCATCTCCACTTGTGCCAACAGATAACTAAAATTCAGTTAATGAATTTGATGAATTTCTGACATATCTGAAGACCTGAATCAGTGCTGCCATCTACCGTTTACACCTCTAGACCGTCCGTTTTCTTTGCGTAATGACTATTTTATTTGTTTTTTTGAAGACATTAAGCCGATAAATCACTTGGTTCAATGATAAGCAAACATTTGAAATACAAAAATGTACATTCTAATCATAAATGTTTCGACTATTGCAGAATATGTTTATTTAAACCAAAGAATATGAAAATGCGTCTTTTAGAAAATAAACAGGACAGACTCAGGTTTATTTAAATCACGTCGGTTATCGTATATCAAAACAATGATTTATGAAATAACAAGAAGCAATATAGACAGTTGTGATAAAACCTAACAGTCTAGAAATTATATTGTGAGTACAGTCGTAATATGGATTTATCTAGGAAATAAATAGACGTTTTCAAGAAAGCAAATCTCATAAATAAACATCAAAATCTTTAAAATAAAATAATAAAAACACTTAATTCGCTAGAGGATACTGCTAATCTGGTCTAAGAAGGAAAAAAAAAACAAATGATCTCCTACTTCCCAGAAACCTGCAGGATATAATTTTCTTAATGGAGGATGTGAAGAAGAATCTGCGAATGTGTTATCGTGTACGTAAGAGAAAGAAAGGGAGAGAGAGAGTGAGAGAGAGAGAGAGAGGGAGAGAGAGAGAGAGAGAGAGAGAGAGAGAGAGAGAGAGAGAGAGAGAGAGAGAGAGAGAGAGAGAGAGAGAGAGAGAGAGGGAGAGAGAGGAGAGAGAGAGAGAGAGAGAGAGAGAGAGAGAGAGAGAAAGGGAGAGAGAGAAGAGAGAGGGATAGAGAGAGAGAGAGAGAGAGGAGAGAGAGAGAGAGAGAGAGAGAGAGAGAGAGAGAGGAGAGAAAGAGAGAGAGAGGAGAGAGAGAAAGAGAGAGAGAGAGAGAGAGAGAGGAGAGAAAGAGAGAGAGGAGAGAGAGAGAGAGAGAGAAATTAGATAAGATAATAATGGTTCTCAACAAGCGAAAGTTCTCGAAAACAAGTTAGCAGAAATTTCTGGAAACGGCATTGCAGAGGGAATGGAGATATTCTGAATATAAAGACATGAGTTAACTTTGATGTCAAGATTTGTTTTTCTTTTTTCTTTTTGTCCTGGGTTAGATGAAATATTAATTTTTTTAAAGATCACTCTCCCTCTCCCCTCCCTCTCTCTCTCCCTCTCCCTCTCTCCTCTTTCTCTACTATCCCTCCCCCCCCCCTCTCTCTCTCTCTCTCTCTCTCTCTCTCCCCCCCTATATCTCTCTCTCCCCTCTCCCCTCTCTCTCTCTCTCCCTCACCCCTCTCTCTCTATCTCTCCCCTATATCTCTCTCTCCCTCTCCCCCCCCTCTCTCTCTCTATCTCTCCCCTCTCTCTCTCTCTCCCTCTCCCCCCCCCCCCTCTCTCTCTCTCCCCTCTCTCTCTATCTCTCCCCTCTCTCTCTTCCCTTTCTCTCTCCTTCTCCCCTCTATCTCTCCCTCACCCCTCTCTCTCTCCCTCTCCCCCCTATCTCATCCCACCCCTCCTCTCTCCCTCTCCCCTCTCTCTCTCTCCCTTCTCTCTCCCTCTCCTCTCTCTCTCCCTCTCCCCTATCTCTCTCCCTCACCCCCTCTCTCTCTCTCTCTTCTCTCTTTTCCTCTCCCCTATCTCTCTCCCTCACCCCCTCTCTCTCTCTCTCTTCTCTCTTTTCCTCTCCCCTCTCTCTTTTCCTTCTCCCTCTTCCCTCTCTCTCTCCCTCTCCCTTCTCTCTCCCTTTCCCCTCTCTCTCCCTCTCCTCCTTTCTCTCCATCTCCTTTTCTCCCCCTTTCTCCTCTCTCCCTCTCCCCTCTCTCTCTATCTCCCTCTCCTCCTCTCTCTCCGTCTCACCCCCTCTCTCTCTCCATCTCCCCTCCCTCTCTTCATCTCTCTCCATCTCCCCTCTCTCTCTCTCTCCATCTCCCCTCTCTCTCTATCTCCCTCTCCTCCTCTCTCTCCGTCTCACCCCCTCTCTCTCTCCATCTCCCCTCCCTCTCTTCATCTCTCTCCATCTCCCCTCTCTCTCTCTCTCCATCTCCCCTCTCTCTCTCTCCATCTCCCCTCCCTCTCTTCATCTCTCTCCATCTCCCCTCTCTCTCTCTCCATCTCCCCTCCCTCTCTTCATCTCTCTCCATCTCCCCTCTCTCTCTCTCCATCTCCCCTCCCTCTCTTCATCTCTCCTCTCTCTCTCTCCCTCTCCCCCTCTCTCCCTTTCCTCCTCTCTCTCTCCCTCTCCTCCTCTCTCTCCCTCTCCCCCTCTCTTTTTCCCTCACCCTCTCCCCTCAAAATAAAGATTAGGGACATTCGGGGCCTATGTATAAAGGTATTAAACTGCAATTATCTTACTAATATTTTAGTTATCGGTATCGTTAGGATTATCTTCATCATCATTATTAGTATCATCATCATTATATAATCATTGTTATGATCGTCATCTTTTTACTATTACTACTACTACTTATGATGATAATAGTAATAGTAATAATGATAATGATAATAATAGTGATAATAATGATACTCTTATAATGATATTGATGGCGATAAGATTATTGCGATTATTATCACTACTAGTAATAGTGCATTATCATAATTATCATAGGTACGACCATG
>NW_028234417.1:3849790-3862290 GCF_977035675.1 Penaeus japonicus | reverse complement strand
AAAGGGAGAGGGAGGAGAGAGAGAGAGAGAGAGAGAGAGAGAGAGAGAGAGAGAGAGAGAGAGAGAGAGAGAGAGAGAGAGAGAGAGAGAGAGAGAGAGAGAGAGAGAGAGAGAGAGAGAGAGAGAGAGAGAGAGAGAGAGAGAGAGAGAGAGAGAGAAAGAGAGAATCAGAATAAAGAATAATAGAACAAAAAAACTAAAGTACATCAGAAAAACATGCCACGAAATAAGCAAAATATCCAAAGACAAGAAGAAGGCGCAGCAAGAAGGCAAAATGGAGCAGAGAAGGGCCAAAGGATTTCCACGACAGAGAAGGATATGGAAAGGCACGGCGCGTGACGAGATGTGAAGGAAGGCAACGTGTGCGGTGGTTCAGATCCTCTGTAAGCAGCTCGCGTGTGACGACCGCGCCACCAAGACGGGGGTGTCTCCGCTGCAGTCTCTTACGACAATTATTAGATGCTCTTCGGAGAATCTCTTGAGTTACTTGTGAGAAATATCGAGGGTCTGATCATTTTCGATATCATGGCTGCAACTTTTACAATGAGTGGTGAAATTTTATGACCTGTCATTGCCGAAGTGGCCTCTGAAATATAATTTTCCGTGTGTCTAATCACACGCTCACGTGGAGAGAAAAAGAAAGAGGACATGAAGAAATAATCGTGATGTGAGTTTACATCTGACATAACAGCACGCCTTTGATCGCTTTCTCATCGGGTGCGTCTGACGGGGTTGGCGGGAAAGCAGGAGTGCGACATCCGTAGAATTGGGAGTCGCCATCACTCTCGTTTTCTTTTAATGCCTTTTCGCCGTGAAATTCGCGTCACTCATTTTTTTTGTCGATAGGAAATCGATATTCGGCATGCGATATGTATATATATATATATATATTTACACATATATATATACCCATACATACATACATATATATGCATACATACAAAAAAGATGGCATATGTGAGTCCATCACTCAAAGACAAGGAAAACATCAATAAAAGACAAACAATAAAACTTGCGCCAAAGGCACAAATCAAACTGAAAAGTTTAATTCCAACCTCCCCCTCCTAACCCCCCTCCCCCCCAAAAAAAAAGGATAGTGTGGTTGAAATGCAACACGAAAAATACCGGACATTAACTCGCTAGCAATCGTTCAATAGACTCACAATTTCGGAGCCGTGAACTCGCCGTAAGATCAGAGCCGATAACGCGACCACGTTGCTGATGGATGGGGAACTACCGTGGAAAACCAGCATCCATTCTTGAAATACAGTTCGGGAGGGAAGGCGACACTACTGCCAACCATGATGTCATGTGGGAAGATGTTGTCAGTGTGGACACTCCACATAGAACCTTTTCCATGTGTGGGGAGGTATATCCAACGCATTGAGCCCCCCACACATGTGAACGCTATCATGCCATGAGGAGAGGGTTTTCAGAGCATATATACCACATAAGAAGTCTCTCCACATCATGTAGCTGTTCTCAGCGCATAGAGCCCACATATGAACGCCATCCATGCCGGCAACAAGCGCAGGTAGACACAGACACGCACGCATGCACACATTCTCCGCATGGCTTTCTGCAAGAAACGCGCTCGTCTTATATTTAACGGTTCACGCCAATTATCATTAGCGTGTAACACTTAGTTGTTTGAACAATTACTAAGATAGCTAGGCCTTGTGAGTGTCTGGTTGTGCAGTTTGTTACCCGATCTCTTGCGTGTTTAGTGAACAGGGGAACGAGGAGGGTGCTCACTACATGCTTAATGAGGGTATCTTAGGACGTGGCTGTATAAATTACTACGAACACGGGAAGAGAGGATAATATATTGTATCACTGGCAATTAAGAGTTCAAAAATAACAAAGATTGATTCGGCTGTTGAAAATTCAGGTGGTAAGTAAAGAAATATACATATGTGTTGCATTTTGTTTGATCCGTTTAGATTTAGTTGTGTTTGGAATTGACACGGCGCGGTGGCCGGCCAGCGAGGCTACACACAACTTCATGTTCATGCATTTTGCCTTTATATATTTATGTTTCGAGTGGCCGTGAGTCAAGTATTGTTATTTCGACACATTAAGAGAACTATCCTTATTTGCGTGGAGACATTAACGGCCGTAGCTCCCTCATGACTGCTTACTCTTAGATATAACACGGCTTACCAAGCATCTAAAGTACAGTAATCAATACCCTACGAGCTGTTCTTGACTCCACGTGGAGCCGACTGTCTTTTGTTTCTGGGGGCGGAGCCACGAGGCCATCCCGGGCGGTGATTGGCTGGCGCGCGAGCCAATACCGACGCCTTATTGCGGTGGATGCAGAACGCCATTACGGGATTTGAAGCTCCGAGTGGAACAATGGTTTGCTCTCGCTCCTCGCAGAATTTGTGAATATTCGGTGGATTTATGAGAGTGAATTTATTAGAAAAATAATATATAGAAAGTGGATAATCAGACCAAAGCCTCAAGTGAAGGAAAAAAAGTGTAGAGTGTTTAGTGTTTGTGTAAATTGAGTGTGAAGTGGTGAGTAAGGCAAGCTTGGTGGTAGTGTTGTGCGAGGTGTGTAAGGTTCTCCTGTGGGTGTTCTCTCTTCTGGAGGATGTACAGCCTCACAGGACCTCTTTTATAACGGCAGGATCCACGCAGCCCATAGACGAGACATGTATCCAGCACCTAGACCTCCTGGAGCGGTATGTATCATTGAAGTTTTGGGTGAAAAGTGAGAGAAAAGGCAGGCGCAGGGACCGGCTTCATTCATTAAGAGATTCCCATTCTCTGTTACGGATACGATGGCTTTTTTTTTTCTTTCTTTTTTTCCCCTCCCTCCCTCCAGATTTCCCTCCCCCTTGTTTTTCCCCTTGGTTTTTTTAACCTTCCCGAAGAGAGTAAAAATAATATATATGTCGCTTCCCTAAAAAAAAAATATTTGAGGGAAAAGATAAAAAAAAAAACGGGAATGTTTCCGTCTCCGTAGCCGTAGGAAGCGAGGACAAGGATGAGAGAGAGAGAGAGAGAGAGAGAGAGAGAGAGAGGAGAGGAGAGGAGAGGGGGGGGGGATGAGAAGATTAGAAGAAGAAAAAAATAAAGAAAACGAAAGTGAACAAGGGACTTAGCGAAAGAAAATCGAGAGACGGCGAAATAGAAGAAAAAAAAGGCAAACCGAAACAGAGAACGTGAGAGAGCACGAAAGAGAGAGAGAGAGAGAGGTAGGGAGGGAGGGAGGAAGGGAGAGAGAGAGGAGGAGGAGGAGGAGAGGAGAGGAGAGGAGAGGGTCTGGGGTAGCGACGCTGGCCTCCCGTCCTCAGTAAGGGCCCGGCCGGCATCCAGCCAGCACAGAGACCTTACGCTTTCCTTCCTTAACACTGGAACTTTTATGTCACAAGCACGCAGCGCTTCGTCGCCCGAGGTAGTGGTGCTGCGTGGCCATTTTTGCTTCAATAAACTCTCTTTCTTGTTCCGAGGGACTGACTGACACTGTTTTTATTTTTCTCTTTTTTTTGAATGGTTCTGTACTACGGACAGAAGTGGTGTATTTTTTTTTTCAAATATATATATATATATATTTACAATGTGGCGTCGATGCGATGTGACATGCTAAATGGCCATATATTGTTCCCCTTCCGAGGAGAGAGGGAGAGAAAAATAAATGATAACCCCCTCACCACCCCCCATTGTACGGTACTCCAAAGCGAAATGGATTGTGTTTTAGAAGCAAATCTTGGCGTATTTACCTGCCTGATGTACGAAGTCTAGGGGGCGTGGGTGTAGTGTTTATTATGGCACGGGTGAAATCAACTCGGAACCGAACCGCCTGTTGTTAATTCGGAAAACAGTGTGTTTATGGATATGGAAACATGAACATTGTTTGGAGAAAATATTTTTCCTTTGTTTTCTTTTCGTTGTTTTTAAATCCCTTTTATTTTGATTTTTCTTTCTTTCTTTCTCTTGTTTTGCTGAAATTGGAAATCAATTTAATGGAGCGTTACCGAAATCTGACCTGGCTTGACCTCAAAGAACGTGTGACCTAACCCTCGGGAGATGACCTGTCGGCAGGTCCTTTGGCCGTGACCTCTGACTCCCCCCCACCCCCCTCCCTCTGCTCTGGACGTCAACATCGGTCTGCATTGTGTTAGGTCAAGATAGAAGGGGTCATTAGGGGTGTGAGTGAACGAGGTCAGCTGAGGTGGTGTTTGGTAACTTTGGAAAAACCGCGTGGCACAGACTGGAACTAAAATGGCTAGAGTGGTTGTTAAGAGTAATATGGCTTATTCCCTTTTTTTATCGGCATGTGGTAACACTAGTTGTGTCTAGCCACACTTAGTGCGAGTTGTGTCCGACGCAAAAGTTATTTTTCCTTCATTTTCTTTTCAATTTAAAGGTGTCTTCCCCTGTTTCCTTCCCCCCCCCCTCGACCCTATGGCTCGCCCCTACCAAGCCATGTCTATAGTCATTGAGGCGGTGTTTAAACGAGGTCTGTGGGCCCTCTCTCCCACTGTTCCCTCCCCCCTGCCCTCTCCCCTTTACCCCCTCCCATCGTCTTCTCTTTTCTCTCCCTCCCTTCCCTCTCTCCTGCTCTCCCCCCTCCCCTCCCCTCCCTTCCCTTCCCTCAGGCCACCCACCTGCGCGCGGCCACGTGGTCTACCCTGACTCAAGGGTGCACCAGGCCACCCTTCGTCCCTTTCCTTCCCTCCCCTCCCCTCCCCCTCACCACCTCTCTCCTCTCCTCCTCTTCTCAACCCCCTCCCCTTCCCCTTGTTCCATCCCTTCCCTTCCCTTCCCCCATTACCCTATCCGCCCATCCCCTACCCCTCTCCCCCTGCCCCCTGTTTTCTCACCGCTACACCTGGTTTTGTGACAATTAGTGATCTGAACCTAATTGCAACATGAGAGTTTGAAGGGAAGAGTTGTCATTATTTTTCTCTCCCCCTTCCCTATCCTCCCCCCTCTCCCCCCCTCCCCCTCCCCCTGCCATTCCTTCTTTTACAAAGGTGTCGTTGAAGCGTGACATGCATGCACGCGGACAAGGTTTACACGTGTGTGCGTGTCTGCGCGTGTATGTGTGTGTGAGTGTGTGTGTGTACCTGTTGTCTTGTGCGCCACCCGTCTCTTCATATTTGCGACGGGGCTTTGACGTGTGCCTTTCGTGTAATTATTTGTTTATTGGCTTTCCGGCCTGTTTTGGAATGCGCGTTTGTGCTGCGGATTTATTGATGTTAGGCGATGCAAAATTGATAAGAGTGCGCGGTGCCATTTTTTAGAATTTATATCTACGATTGCCGGTCGATCCGTTTTTTTTTTCTTTTTTCTTTTTTTTCTTTTCTCTCTCGTAGCAGGATTTCATTGTTTGCCTTACTGCTTCCACGTGTACCTTAACTGTTTCTCGCAGGTAGGATGACATGTGCTTCTTTGGTGTATGCGTTGGTTGTTTATGTCATCTTGTCACGTTAGTTTAAATGCCTTGTGCTTTCACGTTACAAGATAATGTGCTGATGGTACGTGCGTGCGCATGTGTTGGATGGCGCTCTTCAGTTTGAATTGATTTTCCTAAGTATGAATGATTTGGTATTTTCAGTCTTTCTCTGGTTCTCTTTCATTCCCATCTTTCTTACCCTCTATTTTTTCTCCCTATCTTTATCACCCGATGTGAGATGTTCCTTCGAGCCTCCGTCTTGTTTCTTTGCTTCCCTGTCTCCTGACTCCTTTCTCCGGCTCCTCCTCGTTGTTGCTCTCCTTTTTGGCCGCCGTTTTGCCTCTCCGCCCTCCCATCCCATCCCATCCCATCCTATCCCATCCTCCTTTTCCCTTCCCTTCCCTTCCCTTCCCTTCCCACCCTCCCCTCCCTCCCCTCCCCGACCATACCTCCGCGGGCCACTTGTTCAGTAATGGGTGTTGCTAATTGTTGTCCGCCTTGCCTCTCCGCCCCCTATCCCCCCCTATCACCCCCTATCCCTCTCCCTCCCCGCACCCTACTATAATCTTCTCGACTTTGTTGGAAGGGAGGAGTAAGGAATGGAAGGAGTGGGGGGGGTCATCTTCCCTTTGCCGGCGCTGCCTCTATTCCCTCCTCCTCCTTCCTCCTGCTCTACCTCCTCCTTCCTCCTGCTCTACATCTTCCTTCCTTATGCTCTACCCTATCCTCCTTCCTTATGCTCTATCCCCCCCTTTCTCCTGCTCTACTCCCTCCTTCCTCTTGCTCTACCTCCTGCTGTACCTCCTTCCTTTTCTGCCTCGTCCCTTCTCCATCCTCCTCCTCCTCCGCCACGTTATCGCGCCACCCTTGATTACATTTGTGCCGGGCGCGTGTTCTTCACTCCCCCCTCCCCCTCTCTTCCCTTCTCTCCTCCTCCTCCCCCACCCTCTCCCCTTCTCTCCTCCTCCTCCACCCCCACCCTCTCCCCTTCTCTCTGCCTTCTCTCTCTCTCCCGCCTTGCCCTTTTTCCCAAATCCCCCGTTATGTTTGGCAATGTTGATGGTGTGTTTTTTTTTTCTTTCCTTTTTTTTTTGCACTTTCTTGTTACCGCTCTCTTCCCGTCATTTATGTGAAGGGAAACTGCTAGTTTTTTTTTCTCTCTCTCTCTCTCTCTCTCTCTCTCTCTCTCTCTCTCTCTCTCTCTCTCTCTCTCTCTCTCTCTCTCTCTCTCTCTCTCTCTCTCTCCTCTCTCTCTCCTCTCCCCCCCTCTCTCCCTCCCCCTCCTCTCTCTCCTCCCCCCTCCTCTCTCTCTCTCTCTCTCTCTCTCTCTCTCTCTCTCTCTCTCTCTCTCTCTCTCTCTCTCTCTCTCTCTCTCTCTCTCCCCTCCCTCCTCTCTCTCTCTCTCTCCTCTCCCCTCTCTCTCTCTCTCCTCTCTCTCTCTCTCTCTCTCTCTCTCTCTCTCTCTCTCTCTCTCTCTCTCTCTCTCTCTCTCTCTCTCTCTCTCTCTCTCCATTTCTCTCTCCCCCTTTCCCTCCTCTCCCTCCCTCCCAATCCCTCCCTCCAGTCTAGTCTCCGACGCTCCACTTTTCAAAAAAAAAAAAAAAGGAAAGAAAAAGAAATCTAAAAAGAACAGTCCGGGGTCAGTTGATTGTACTTTGTCATGCCTGTTATCCTCCCTTCCTCCCACCCCCTCCCTCTCCCCCATCCACTTCCCCTCCCCCGGCAACCCTCCCCAAGACCTCAGGGCCCATACCTGCCTCTTGCTCCCCTGGCCCCCCCCCTGGCCCTCCCCCTCCTCCTCCTCCCTTCGTTATTATCCCCCCCCCCCCCCCCCCCTGTTCCTCCTCCTCCCCCCCATGGTTGCGGTAATTAGCCGGAGAGGGAAACCGTCTCTCCCCTCCCCCCTCTCACCCTCCCTCTCCCTTCTCCCCCCCCCTACTGTCACTCAGGCCGTAGGTGTTGTGAGTTTGTGTAGGCCTATAGTATAGCCCGAGCCTACTCCAGGGGGATTCGTATTAATGCCGGCGTTCTTTATCTCTCTTCCTTTTTTATATATATATATATATAGCTATGGAGGGGAATGGGGTAGGGGATTAAACAACTTTGGTTTTTTGTTTTGAGCTGTGGCATGTAGGCCTATGCGTGCGATGATGATGAAAAAGGGGGGGGGGAATTTGTTGAATTTACGTATATTAATTAACTAGTCTTTCCCCCCCACCCCCACCCCCCAAGGATATACCTTACTATCCCTCCTTCTTTCCCCATTTCTCTCTCTCCCTCTCCCTCTCTCCCTCTCCCTCTCCCTCTCCCTCTCCCTCTCCCTCTCCCTCTCCCTCTCCCTCTCTCCCTCTCCCACCCACCACCGACATTGGGACACGGGAATCACACAGGCCGGTGTCCCTTTTTTCATGGTCGGCCAATTACTCTTGTCCCAAACCGGGCGTTCTGCTGTTTGCGTTTGGTCGGCGCCGAACGGTTTCGGCTGGGGGGGGGGGGGTCTGCAGGAAGGAGATTTGGGGGGAGTGTGGGTGTACTTTGGGAAGAGGGAGGGGGGAGGGTGATGGTGGTGGTAAGAGATAGACAGATTGATTGATAGATATGATCGCGTGTGTTTGCTGTATCGTGTGTGCGCTGTTGTCTCAGCCGCGCTGTCAGTTGTGGTGGAGGCAATTTCGGTCCGTGGGATCGGCCTTCCCCCAGCTCCTTCCATCATCTCTATGGACTTCCTCTCTCTCTGCTTCTCAACTCCCTCTATCTTTTCCTTTCTTCTCGTCTTCCTCATTCTCCTTATATCCCAACTCCCCCATCTCCATTTTCTTCCCTCCCTATTTCTTCTCCTTCCATCGTCTTTCAACTCGACTCCTTGCTTCTATCTCCTCCCTTATTTCTATCTTCCTCTATCTCTTTCCTACCTACCTTCTCATCAAACTACGTCTGTTCCCTTATTTCCACCTCCTTCATTCTCATTTCCCTCTCGCTCGCTCTCCTGTTCTTCTTTTTCCTCTGTCTTCTCTCACTCCCCCTAACCTTCCCCTTGAGACGTCTCTCTCTCTCTCTCTCTCTCTCTCTCTCTCTCTCTCTCTCTCTCTCTCTCTCTCTCTCTCTCTCTCTCTCTCTCTCCCTCTCCCTCTCCCTCTCCCTCTCCCTCTCCCTCTCCCTCTCCCTCTCCCTCTCCCTCTCCCCCCCTCCCCTCCCCCCTCCCCACGCGACGTCGCGGGGTTAATTGGTGTCTGATTAACGCCTCGTAGATCGTTCCGGTGCGAGACTCCTTCGACAACGAGCGATAACTGCCTCGTTCAACTCGTCACCTGTCGCTTTCCGTTTCCCTCCCCCCCCTCTTTACTTCCCGTTTCCTTCTTCGTTTTCTTGTATCTCTGTTTGTTTGTTTCTTTTCTTTTCTTTTCGTTTTTTTTGTCGTCTCGTTGTCGTCTCTTTCTCTTTCTCTTTTCTTGAGGTTTTACTGGCGCTCTTGTGCGGACGTCTTTCTATTTTCTATTTTTTCTTCTTTCTCTCCTCTCCTCTCCTTTATTCTCCTCTCCTCTCCTTTACTCTCCTCTCCTCTCCTCTCCTTTACTCTCTCCTCTCTCCCCTGTCCTCGCCTCTCTTCTCTTCTCTATCTCCTATCTCCCCCCCCTCTCTCTCTCTCCCTCTCCTCCCCCCCTCCCCCTTCCCCCCTTCCTCTCTTCCCCCCTCTCCCCGCCCCCCTCGACGTGCGTTGGACCGGGGAAGCAAGTACCTGTTGAATAATTTACAGCGTGCCAGGGGTAGTGGCGATGGGGTTTAGGGTGGAGGGGGGGGTCAGCTGGGTAATGTCTGGGTAGGGAAGGGGGTGGGGATGGGGGGTGTTATACTTACGTTTTGGTCCTGGGAACATTACCGTCCACAGAATTTGTGATATAGTTTTTTGATATATATTTTTATTATTTTTTTTATTTTTTTATTTTATTATTATTATTTCTTTTCCGAGGGGGGTGGAGGAGGTGGGTGGCAATATTTGGCCGTGTTTGTATTGCAATTATTTTTTTTTTAATTTTCTAATCCCCAATCTCCATTCCTTGCTGTTATTTTACTCTTCCATTGCGGGGCTAGATAATGAAAGAGTCGACTCAATTTCATCTTTTCCTTTTTGTGTGTGTGTGTGTGTGTGTTTTCTGTGTTAACGCATATGTCATCAAGGACTTTCCTCTCCCTTTCTCTCTTCTCACTCTTCCTCTCTACTTCTCTACCTCTTTCTGTAACTAACCCTTTCCACTCCACCCTCTTGCTGCCCTTCCCACGTACGATCTGTGTGCGGTGCGTGTGTCGTACGCGTTTCCTCTCCCCTCGCCCCTCTCTCTAGCCGAAAAGGGAGGGAGGGAGGAGGGAGGAGGGAGGGGGCAAACGGGCCCATCCCGGCGCGGACACCAAGCCGAGGTTCCGAGTGGATGTCAGGGCGGGAGAGAGAGATTTGCATGTTGACGCGCTGAGGACAGGGGGTAAGGGGGTAGGGGGGGTAGGAGGGGTGGATTGGTAAATGGGTGGGGAGGGGAGGGGGTCCGGGTAGGTTGGCGGGTGATTGGGTGGGTGGGTCGGGAGGGGAAGGGAGGAGATAGCAGAGGGGATATTTGATGGGCAGGCTGAGTGGAGAGGAGGGAAGGGGAGGGTAGGAGTGGTGGCTGGCTGGAGTGGGCTAGGTAGAGGCAGATTGTTTTACATTTTTACTTGTTTCTTTTTTTTTTCGTTCATGGATGTTTTGTACTTTTTTTTTTTTTTTTTGGTAATGACATTGTTTTGGTTGCAGGAGGATGTATTGAGAATGGTAAATGTCCGGGAGGTGTAGAAGTCAGAGGAAATGTTGAAATGATGAAACGCGAGAAGGGTGAGAGAGAGAGGCAGAGAGACAGAGACAGAGAGAGGGAGGGAGGGAGGGAGGAGAAACACGTGTGAAGGGAATAAGAGGGGAGAGTTGTCACCGAGATCTGCCGAAGTGATCTCTCTCTTTTCTTGTGTGTGTGCGCGCGCGCGAGGGGAAGAGAGGGGGAAAGACTAGAGTACTTGACAGGTGATGTATTGCCGTGCACAAGGGCTAACTGAGGCGGCCCCGGGCTGAGAGAAGGGCTGTGTGGCGGTATTTGCATTCCCGCTGTTCGACTCCCCTTTATGCCGCGGGTGCTTTTTGGGGTGGGGGGGATGGGAACGGGAAGGGGGGTTGGAGTGTTTTCTTCTTACTGCTGCTTTTCTCACCCTCTCTGTTCCGCTCTCGTTTCTTTATGCTTTTCATCCGGTTTGCGCTTCTCGTCTCTGATTCTTTCTCTTGTACTTGCCAATTTCTCTGTCTCTCTTCTCTCCTTTTCTTTTCTTTCTTCCTCACACCAACTTCGCCTCTCTCCCCCCCCCCCTTCCTTGCCCACTTATTTCTCCTCTCCGCTGTCGTCAACCCTCACCTCCCACGCCCACGCTATAAGAGGAGGGAAGGAGAAGGAAGAGAAGGAGAAGGATGGGGACGAGGGGGGGAAAGGGGGTAGGGGGTCGGGAGGGGGGTGTAGTACCTCCAGGAGATAAACTCAGGGATGGCAGATAACGCTAGTTTCTTCCCGAGAGGAGATCCCCAGGGACTCGGAAGTTGGCGAGGGAGAGGGGGATTACTTGGGCCGATGGGGGGGGGGGGTAAGTGTAGAGATGAAGAAGTGGAGGGGGAGGAGGTAAGGGGAGGGGGAAGGGGAATTTTTGCTCTTGCTTTTGCGGTTTGTGGATTTGATTTTTCAGTTTGCGAAATGTTGAAGGGAAAGCGTATCCATCCTCTTTTCTCAAGGCCCCACTTTCGTCCCTGTCTCTTCCTTTCCTTCCCCAACTCTTCCTCTTCCCCTTCACCTCTGCCATCCCTAAACATTCCCCTTCCTACCCCTCACTACCCCTCACTACCCCTCCCCTTCCTCTCTGCCACCTTCCTCTACCACCTTCCTCTCTTCCCTTCCTCTCTCCCCTTCTTCTCCCTCCTTCCTCTCTCCCCTTCCTCTCTCCCCTTCCTCTCCCCTTCCTCTCCCCTTCCTTTCTCCCCTTCCTTTCTCCCCTTCCTATCCCCCTTCCTCTCTCCCCCTCCCCTCTCCCCTTCCTCTTCCCGCGTTGCCGCAGCGGGACCTGCCTGACGGGGCTGGTGGTACGTGTTCCGGCCCCCCTATGTAAGCGTCACGTATTGATTGTTCCTTCATAATAGACCCGCTAAGCTACTCAACGGAGGAATGGGAACCCGATCCCCTCGTGGGTAAGGGGCAGTGGGGATATGGGGTGGGGGGGGTGGTAGGTGAGTAGGGAGGCGGGTTTCGTTGGTGGGGGTTGGGGGGTTGGAGGGTTGGATGGGCTGGTCGGTTGGGAGTGGGAAGACGATAATTCAATAGAGTTAGATTTCACGGGAAAGAGGCGGGTCAGAAGGATGGTTTTGGGGAGGGAGGGAAGGGAAAGGAAGGGAAGGGTAAGAAGGGTAGGTGGGTAGGAGGGGAGTGTATTGGGGTTGGGGAGTGCGAGGTTACTTCATTCTTCTCTATCTACCTCCCCTCCTTTCCTCTCCCCGTCTTCTTCCCCCCCCCCCCCTTCTTTTTTTCCTCTCCTCTCGCCCGAGGTGTTGTCGTTCAGTTAATTCCAGGAATGAGTAGAGGATGGGGGAGGGGAGGGTGTGAGGGGGATGCCATTGAAGATATAAAGGTGTGGATGAAAGTGGGGGGGGGGTATAGTGGAGGGAAGGGACTGCTAAGGTTCTCTGCTAAAGTATTGAACTGGTTTTCAGATTTGATTTGATTTTTTCATCTTTTATTTTATGGTTTTGTTAGATTTATTTATTTTATTTATTTATTTATTTATTTATTTATTTATTTATTTATTTATTTATTGCCTTGATTATTTCATGTCCTGTTTTCTGTTCCTCCCCCTACTCATGCTTTATCGTTGTTTTTCAGTTTTTTTTTTTTCTTCGTTCAAGGAAGAAGAAAAATCACATTTTTCATGCATACTCATTTTTGTGTTGATGTGCGTGCTACTTTCTTATGCCCAGACTTATGATTTGTTTGTTTGTTTATTTATGTTTGACCTTATTTTATTGTGGAAACAAGAGGAGACG
>NW_028234417.1:3824790-3844790 GCF_977035675.1 Penaeus japonicus | reverse complement strand
GGGGTGTAAGAGGGTAGGGAAATGTTTGCACGTTTTTCCCATTCATCACGTCGATGTAAAGAGGCCCTGCGCGGTTGCCAGTCATTAAAAGCTAACCCCCCACCCTCACCCCCCTCCGTCAGATTTGATCACGTTGGCCGAACGTTGGTCTCTCTTTCTCTCTCTCTCTCTCTCTCTCTCTCTCTCTCTCTCTCTCTCTCTCTCTCTCTCTCTCTCTCTCTCTCTCTCTCTCTCTCTCTCTCTCTCTCTCTCTCTCTCTCTCTCTCTGTCTCTTTCTCTCTGTTTACCTGTCTGTCTGTTTGTCTGTTTGTTTGTCTTTCTCCCTCGTGAGTATGTATATGTGTTTGTATGTTTGTTTGTGTGTAGACCGAGGGGAAAGAGGGGAAGGGACGCGGCGTTATTGGATATAGCGCCGAATCCGCCTCGCATCCGGACGAATCCCCTCGCGGACAGAATTTTTTTCCCTCTGCCTACCTATGCCGTGTTGTTTCCCTTTTTTTTTTTTTTTTTGCTATTATATTTTGGTGAGCGCTTTAATCTCACGAGGGGAGAGAGAGAGGGGGGGGGGGGATGTGGCGGTGGCTGGGATGGGGGTGAGGGAGGGAGTGGGAGAATTCGAACGGACTATGGGATGTGCGCGGTTGAGGGGAGGAAGGGAGGAGGGGAGAAGGTTTGTGTTCCCGTCAGTTTGGAGTCGCTGTTATTGCTGGCGGATTAAGGTGACTCCCGTGTTCTCAGATGTCGGTTGAATGCCTCTGCTCTCTCTCTCTCCTTTCTCTCTCTCTCTCTCTCTCTCTCTCTCTCTCTCTCTCTCTATATATATATATATATATATATATATATATATATATATATATATATATATATATATATCTCAGATAAATAAATATATGGATGTATACAGGGTGTATATAAACATAGATATCTATTAATCTTGCTCTTAAACCACTGTGCGTCACCATCTCTTGGATCGTGCCCATGTTTTTTTTATATTTTGGGGGCGTGGGCGGGAATGGGAATGAGAGTTTGGATAGGAGAGCAGGTGGGCAGCCGGCAGCCGGTCTTTCCCAGAGGCGAGGCGAGGCGAGAAGGTTCAGGGGCATCGGCGGTATGTATGTATGCGGAGTGCTGTCCGAAGATGCCACAGGGTCCATGTTGATGCCGGCTAGGGAGGAAGGGGAGGGGGAGGGGGAGGGGGAGGGGGCGTGTTAACCCCATCCAAGCCTCATCGTCTTCGTACTAGCTTGTTATCGCTTCATCATCACATGGCCGTCTCTTTCTCTTCCTCCGCCTCCTCTTCCCCCCTACTCCCCCTCCTCTTTCTCATCTGCTTCTCCCTCTTCCTCTAACTCTTGCTCCATCTGTCTCCCATCTTCCTTATCCCCCACGTCTCTCCCCCTTCTCTCCTCTTCCTCTCTCTCCTCTTTCCTCACCCTGTCTCCCTTCCCTTCCCCCTCTCTCCCCCTCCACCTGTCTCCCCTTCCCTCTCCTCCCCCTCTATCCCCCTCCACCTTCCACCTCTCTCCCCCTCCTCCCCCCTCTACCTCTCTCCCCTCTCTGCCCCTCCCCCCTCCCTACCCCTCCCTCGTCTCCCCTTTGATGCAGTTCATCTGGCTGGCCTGAAGCCCCTCGCATGGCTCCCTTGACACCGCAGCGGCGATAAGGACGGAGTTATTGCTTCTGCTCGCGGGATTTACGTTCGAGCCGAGAGGTTACGCTCGTTATGTCGTTAGTGGGTACAAACTTGAAAGAGGGGATGCGTGTGTCCGTGTGTGTTCGTATGCGTGTGTGGCTGTTTGGTTTTGTGTGTTTGTTTCTTCCGTCGTTCGGTCTTACTACCCCTCTTCTTTCTCCTCCTCCTCCTCCTCCTCCTCCTCCTCCTCCTCCTCCTCCTCCTCGGGCTCAGGTAAGTCCTCGCCGAGGGTGCGGGCGTGAGCGGGCGAGGAGGGCGAGCGGCGTGTGCGTGTGCGTGTGTTACAACAGCGCCAGTGTTAGCGGGGCGACCACGCCACTCGACCAGGATTCAAGCTGGCGCATCCGGCCATGTGAGAAGAGGCTGGTATTGAGGGCATGCAGTGTTCGGAAGGCGGAGGGGAGGGGAGGGAAGGGCTGGGGGTGGGTTGGGATGGGGGGGAGCCACAATGGGGATGTTGTAGGGCACGGGGGATGACGCCGGGGCAGCCTGTAGCGGCGATAACATCTGTGCGTGAGGGAACAGTGTGGGCTAGTGTGCACTGGGCACCCGCCCGCCCGCTGCCACGCACACGGAACATCCCTCCCTTGTGTTTCTGCTCCTGTTCGGACGCATGCAGACCCGCCTCGTGCTTGGGGTGCTTTTCGTCCAGGCTCCTCTCCCCCAATCCCACCCACCCCTCCACCCTGCCTTATCTGTCAGCTCCTTTCTAGTTCAGACCCTTTTTCTCGTGCTTTTTCTCCTCCTCCTCCTCCTCCTCCTCCTCCTCCTCCTCCTCCTCCTCCTCCTCCTTCTCAGCCCAGAGTCTCATCTCTCAGCCTCTCGTCCTCGTGCGATCATCTTCCCCGCCGCTCCTTGACACGGGAGTGCTTGGTTTTCGAGAGGTGGCCGGGTCGGGTCGCCATTATTAGCTCTCGGGCCAGTAAGTGCTGCCTCCGCCTCCGCCCTCGCCGCCCTCGCCGCCGCCGCCGCCGTCACGAAACGCGATATCAGAATTATGGTTGACGTGGCGAGGGGCATTTGTTGTTTGAGCGCGATGAACAAATGAAACGATAGAGGATGAGCTATTGTGTGTCTCTCGTTCCTCTTGAAGGCCCTGTTTAGTCGCCCCCCCCTGAGAGGCTCCGCTTGTTTGTTTGGCCAGCTCTATTACGCTGATTTATTGCTCGCTTGCTCCTATACCCAGCCCCCTCCTCCTCTTCCTTCTCCTTATCTTCCTCATATTTCTCTTTCTTCTCTTTCTGTTTCATCTTCTCCTCCGTCTCTTCATTTTCCTCCGTCTCTTCATTCTCCTCCCCTTCTTCTCCCCCCCCCCCCTCTTCCGATTCCCCTTCATTCTCCTCCGCCGCATCCTCTTCCTCTTTCTCTTCAGATTTTCTTCCTCATCTTCCTCCTCCTCTCCTTTGCCCCTTCTCCCTTCTCTCTCCCTCCGAGCATGTGTGAACAGTATGTATTCATGTGTAATGATAGTGAGTCTGTATGCCTTTGATGTGATGATGTCGGGTTTGTGAATGTGTACAGTTAGGCGCCCCGTACATCTGTGCATTTCAAACAAGAATAGGGTCTGAAGTAGGAGGGCTGGTGTATATTCCTGGGAGGGAGGCGAGAGGCGATGTTGATGCTGAGCTGGCCCAGGCGCAGGGGGGGGGGGGATGGGGGTAGTGGATGTCCAGGCCGAGGATGGGGTGGCCACACAGATCCGTTCTTGTTCTGGCCCGGGAGAGCTCTGTTCTGTAAGTGTTCTCGGTTTCTCTCTCTCTCTATCTCTATCTCTATCTCTATCTTCTATATCTCCTCCCTCTCCTCTCTCCTTTATATTCTCCCTCCCCTTCCCTCCCTATCTTTCTTTCTTTCTTTCTTTTTGTATCTCCATCTCTATCTCTTGTTTTTTTTTTACTTTTTCCTCCCAACCCTTCCTCGTTCCCCTCATTTTGTCTCTACCTTTTCAACCACACTTTCCCTCTCCTCTCTACCCTCCCTTCCCCTCCTTCCCTCCCTCCTTCCAAGCCTCTCATTCCTTCATTTTTCGTCTTTCGCCGCGCGGTCGTTATCATAAAACTTGTTGATAGCACAGGGAACGATTATTTTTCTCGCCCTTGTAAAACGAAAATGATTTGTTTGCGCAGTTTCTTTCTCCCCTTCCCTCTCCTCCCCATCACCCTTCCCTTCCCCTCCTCTTCCTTCCCCCTTTCCCCCCTCCCCCCCTCCCCCTCCCTCCATCCCTTGAAGTCTCTCAAGGTCGGTTTTCAAGAGGCTTTTAATCTGGAGAGGAAGTGGGAGAAGAGACGCCCTCTTGTTTGAGTCGGGCGCCCTTCTCCCCTCCTCCCCTTCCCCTTCCCCTCCCCCTGCTCACGTCCCTCTTTTCCTCTCCCGTAACCTCTTTATCCGTTTGTCCATACATCCATTCGCTCTTTTTCTTTGGCTTTGCTCTCGTCGTCCCTAAGGATCGGAGGGGAAGTGGGGGGGGGGGTAGAGGAGGGAGGGGGCTAGGGGGCTAGGGGGCCAGGGGAATAGGTGGAGTTGACTGTTAATGTTTAAAAGAGGCCCAAGGAATTTTGGGACCTGAAGGAGTGTTGGGTCATGTCAGGATAATGATTGAGTGAGTAAGTGTATATGTGTGTGTGTGTGTGTGTGTGTGTGTGTGTGTGTGTGTGTGTGTGTGTGTGTGTGTGTGTGTGTGGTTTTTGACCCCCCACCCTCTCTCTCTCTCTCTCTCTCTCTCTCTCTCTCTCTCTCTCTCTCTCTCTCTCTCTCTCTCTCTCTCTCTCTCTCTCTCTCTCTCACTCCCGTGCGGCATAAGATAGGCGCGTGTGTGTGTGTGTCTTTGTTGCCGGGTGTATCTCTTTGCAGAATTGGGCGTGAAGGGCGGCTTCGGGGCTGTGGGCGCGCCTCACTCACCTTGTTAGGAGTCGAATCATACCGTCGGGGTCGCGAATAAAGTTGATGACCCCCGGCGATCAATCTGTCTGCGGAGGCGCCACCGGACCGCCGCCTGTCAGCCAGACGAGGGCGTGGGGCTTAGGGCATGGTGGGGGCCAGAGGGAGGGAGGGAGGGAGGGAGGGGGCTGGGACTAGGACTAGGCTAGGGTAGGCTAGGGTTGGGGGCCAGAGGGAAGGGTTGATTGGGGTTGCAAGGAAGGGGGGAATGAGGGGGAGGGGAGGGGGAGGGGGAGGGGGAGGGGGTGGTGGAGGACAGCCTTCTCGTCTTCGCTTCTGACGCCTCTCCACCTCGGGGATCCTTATATGAGGCAGTGGCAGATATTAGGGGGGGGGCGTTTTTTTCCGTGTATTTGTGATTAAATTTTGTTATGGAAGAAGGGGGGAAGAGAGAGAGAGAGGGAGGAGAAGGGGGAGGGGGGAGAATGAAAACGAGAACGAAGGAAAGGAGAAATAAAGAGTGAGAAGGGGGAGAGGGAGGAATACAATTGATGTCTATCCTTAACGAGCAAGAGAGTGGTTGTAAGAGTGAGGAATGAGGGAAAATAAGATCCATAAACAGAGAAAAGCGAAACGATGGACTCGGTCGGAAAAACACTTGCTCCGAAGTCTGTCATCGGCGACGGCACCGCGAAATTGGCCAGCGCGAAATAAGCCAGCGCGGACGGGGTCCGTGTGTATGTTGTGGGAGGGGGAGGGGGAGGTGGAGGGGGAGCGGGGGTGTACACGTTACCCGGCCACTTAGCGCCGTGATACGTGGCCTCGGGGACGCGTGAGGAGTGTGCACGTGTAGGCGACGCGACGGGGACATAATGAGCGCGGCGGGGGGTTATACAGGTAGGGGAAGGGGATGGGGGGTTTCGGGAGGGGTTGGGATGACCCGGGCTTGGGTCTGGAGGGGGAAGGAGAGTGGGGGAGGGGGGACAGGACAGGAGGGCGACACCTTTTATGAAGCGGTGCGAGGGAGGGAGGGAGTGAGGGGTGGGTGGGTAGGTAGGTAGCGGAGGTGCTCAGGTGTGGACGCGTTAATTGGTCTTTGTAGTGCCGCTGCCTGGGCCACCGCGTGCGCCCTCCTCAGTCTTCGCTCTCAGCGTAGGGGGTTGGGGGGAGGAGGAGGAGGAGGGCGAGGGCGTGGTGGGGGTGGGGGTGGTCACTTGATAAGAATGGCTGGCTCGATTATTTAACGCTTCCTTGTACGGGCCGGCTGCTCTTACGCGAGCGGGTGTCCGACGGTAGGCAGCGTTTGGGGAGGGGGAGACATCGAGAGGGGAGGGGGAGTGGGAGGGGGAGGGGAGTGAGTGAGCGAGCGCATAAGGATGGAAGATGAGACAAAGAAGGACAGCATATGGTGCGGGAGGTACAGTAGCTGGCTGTGCGTCTTATACTTATCAGTCTATCTATCTGTCTGTCTGTCTAACTCTCAATCACAATTTCTCGAATGAAGCGCATGTCAGCGTGTGCCTGCGCCCGCGTTCTTTCAGAGCTCGCCCTCTAATCATTGTGGCGTGTTCACCTGGCCCATGAGGTGTGGGTGGCTGAGTGGAGGGGGTGGGTTGATACACACTGCTTGTCAGCTGATGGCAGCCACCACTTTCCTTTTGACGTTTTGATGTAAACACGAATGAGATTTTGAGGGGCCTCGAGTGTATCTCTTCTCCCCGCTTTCCTACCAACCACAGTTTGCCTTCTTTCTTTCTCTCTCTCTCTCTCTCTCTCTCTCTCTCTCTCTCTCTCTCTCTCTCTCTCTCTCTCTCTCCTCTTCCCCTCTCTCTTTCCTCTCTCTCTCTCCTCTCTCTCTCTCTCTCTCTCTCTCTCTCTCTCTCTCTCTCTCTCTCTCTCTCTCTCTCTCTCTCTCTCTCTCTCTCCTCTCCTCTCTCCTCTCTCCTCTCTCCTCTCTCGCCCTCTTTCTCCCTCTCTCCCTCTACCCCCCTCGTATCCTCTTCTGGTTTCCCTCCCCTCCTCGTCTCCCCCACTTTATCCCTTTTCCCCTTTCATCACTCTTCTCCCCTCCCTTGCGTAATCCCTCCCCCTCCCATCCCCCCAGCCCGTCTCCATTGAAGATTGGACCGTCGAAAATAGTGTGAGATTTTGCATCGAGTGAGAAATATATTCATCAGGTGCGACCATCTGCGTGATGAGCTCTTACATGCCTGGTGATGATGATGGTGATGATGATGGATCTCTCCCTCAGCACTGACAGAAGGCTGTCGCTGAGGGAGACAGATTTATAGCGTGTCATTTCTTGTTTAATGCCAATTTGGAACCCCGTGTTGCTCTTTTATCTTGCGCGTGCGGTCGCTCCCCGGTTGCGCTTGTCAACGAGACGGTTGATCTTGCAAGAGAAACTTAACTGCTTCCACCAAAGCGATAAAAAGTAGTAGTGAAGGAATCCCAATGCGATTGGCCCGAGGCTGTTGCTGCCAGGTGTGAGGCTCGCGTGGGTAACCATGTCTGTCGCTATGCATGTATTATGGGCGTGTGGCACCGGCCCATCACACATGCATACGTAATGACACCCGTTGCATACTAATGCGATTATCAAGAAGACGCACACATGTTCGAGGTAAATAGGCGGCGGGGTGGAGGGGGCTCGGAGGGGTGGGAGGGTGGGTGGGTGGGTTCGGTGTGGTTGAAGGAGGATGGAAGTTATCTTTTTTTCTTCTTTTTGTTTCCCATAAGGATTGCGTTGGGCGGTTTAGTGGTTGTCAAGGGAGGGAGGTTGACTCGAGAGGAGCGCTGAGCGTGAGAAAAATAAATATACATTGTTCCTTTCCAGTAGGTGAAGTTTGGACAGAGGGCACGGTGGAAGAGGTGAGAGGTGATAGCCTTGCACAGAGATAGGTAGGGAAAAAAGAAAGATCGATAGAAAAAGAATGTACATTTTTTTGTGCTGTAACAACGCGTTCGAACGTATGTAATCTATGGTACCCCATTTATGCTCGATACGCGGACTGCAACTTCCAAATTATGATGCAACACTATTATGATACATATTGCCTCTCCTCTGTCCCCCCCACCCCCACCCATCTCTCACATTGTAACTTGACACCCCGTAAACGACCGTCGGTGTCCGCTCCTGACAGTCTTGTGACAGGCAGACACCGACCGGTCCGAGCGGCCGAGCGACGCGGGTCATATATCACATTGGCAGCTGCTTAATTACCCTCTGTGTACGTCACCTCATCGACATGCAGTCTCGGCGACGCATTCCGTCTCGATTCCACGCCGGTGTCGGTACTCGTGCCGCTGAATGCGTTGTTAGGCTGCTTCGGGAAGGGGCGGGGGCGTGGGAGGGGGAGAGGGGAAGGGAGAGGGGAGAGAAGAGGAAGTGAGGAAGGGGAGGTAAACAGAAGGAAGTGAGGAAGGGGAGGTAAACCGACTTAACGGCGATGGTGGTCGGAGGGGGTGTGGTGGCGGGGGGGGGGGGATGTGAAACCACTAGAGATTGGGGTTTGAAGAGAGGAGGGGGGGAGGGGGCTTCTCTTCCGTGGAAAGACGTATCATTAAAGACAAGTTGATAACGGGTGTAGTCTCCGGCGCCGGTGGTTGGGGCTGACGGCGAAGGCATGCGATTGCAGTGATTGAAGTTAAAGACGAGTCTCTCCCTCCCTCCCTCCCTCCCTTCCTCCCTTCCTCCCTTCCCTGTATACCTCCTTCCCACTCCTCCCTCTCCCACCCAACCTCCTGCTAGACATTCTGTGATACATACTCCGTTGGATTGTTGGGCTAGCAAGTATGTGTAGGAGGGTATGAGGTGATAGGGGAAGAGGAGAGGGGGAGAAAAAAAGAGGAGAGGGAAAGAAAAGAGAGGAAAGGAGAGGGGAGGAGGACAAGAAGGCGAAGGCAAAAGTCAGCGTCGCCGGTCTTGTTGGCCGCGCGCACAACGCCGTCATCGGGCTTGTCATCGACAGTTACCAGCCAAGTGACAGCTGTGCCGACCCCCCTCAGCCACCGGCTCCCCCTTCCCCTGCCTCCCCTCGCTTGGACGCCAGGTGGGATCCTCTTCCGCTCCTTTCTCTACCCTGCTTACCCTCCTTTCCCCTTTTCCCCCCATCTCCATCCCCCTGTCTGTTGCCCATCCTCACTTGCACGTGCGGCCCCTCCCTCCCCTTCCCTCCCCTTCCCTTCCATTCCATTCCATTCCCTTCCCTTCCCTTCCCTTCCCTTCCCTTCCCTTCCATTCCCATCCCCAACCCATTCTTCCTCCTCTCCTTACCCCTCTCCTTTCCTCCCCCTCCCCTCTCTTCCCCCAACCCGTCTCCCCTCTCCCCACTCTCATATAACTTCCGGACCGAGGTGCATTCTCGCTGTTTGTGTGTAACCGGACGTCGCCTCTTGTTATCGGACCTCCCCCTCTCTATCTTTCCCTGTTTTTTTCCTCCTTTCATTCGTTGTTTATTTTATTTTCTGTATTTCTCCTTCCTTCCTGCCTTCCTTCTATCTATCTCTTCTTCCTTTTCCCTCCTCGTTCTTCCCCCATTTCATCCAAGCCTTTCACCCTCCTCTTCCCCATCCCCTTTCTCTATCCTCCTTTCCATCCTCCCCTTATCCACTCTCCTTCCCCCTTCAGCCCTCTCTCCCATCCCTACCCTCTCTCCCCTCCTTCCCCTCCCTACCCTCTCCCCTCCTTCCCCTCTCCTTCCCCCTTCAGCCCTCTCTCCCCTCTCTCCCATCCCTCCCCTCTCTCCCCTCCTTCCCCTCCCTACCCTCCCTACCCTCTCCCCTCCTTCCCCTCCCTCCCCTCCCTACCCTCTCCCCTCCCTCCCCTCCTTCCCCTCCCTACCCTCCCTACCCTCTCCCATCCCTCCCCTCCCTACCCTCTCCCATCCCTCCCCTCTCCCCCCCCTCTCCCCCTCTCTCCCCTCCCTCCTTGACCTAATGCAATACTCTGCGTGTGCGTCACGTCGCGGCAACCCTGGCCTGCTTTCGGCCAAGGTTCCCCGCGGACATGTGCTCGGGACTCTAGGCCACATGCAGGATGAAAGGGACATTCCTCTTTTTATTTTATTTTATTTATTTTTTGTCGTTTTTTATCACAATTGTTTTTCAGTCCCCCGCCATTTTTTTTAGCAAGCAAAGTAAGGAGGAAATGTGTGAGAGAGAGAGAGAAAGAGAGAAGTGAGTGAGTGAGTGAGTGAGTGAGAGAGAGAGAGAGAGAGAGAGAGAGAGAGAGAGAGAGAGAGAGAGAGAGAGAGAGAGAGAGAGAGAGAGAGAGAGAGAGAGAGAGAGAGAGAGAGAGAGAGAGAGGACACCTGAAAATAGCACAACGACTGCACGTGTAAATTTGTTTTGGCAGGAAGTCACGGACCGTCTATTGAGGAGGGAGGAGTGGGGAGGAGGATGAGGAGAGGGGGGGGGGGAGCAGAAGGGGAGGAAGAAAAAAGAAAAAAAGAAAGGGGCGATCAGATTAGAAGGGAAGAAAAGAGGGAGCGATTGGCCTAAGAGGTCGCAATGTCCGGTGCGACCATCTGGCTGACGGGGCGGACGGGAAGCAAAGTAATGAAGACATAAAAGCTGGTTGAGTAAGATGTAAGGCAGGTGGTTCGCTGGACCCTCTCCTGGACATAAAAGCTGGTTGAGTAAGATGTAAGGCAGGTGGTTCGCTGGACCCTCTCTCGCGTTCCCTCTCTTTCTCTCGCCCGCCTCCGTTTTCTCTTTCTCTCTTTCTTTCTCTCTTTCTCTCTTTCTTTTTCTTTCTTTCTTTTTCTCGCTTTCTCTTTCTTTCTTTCTCTATCTCTCTCTCTCTCTCTCTCTCTCTCTCTCTCTCTCTCTCTCTCTCTCTCTCTCTCTCTCTCACTCCTTTTCTCCTCTCTTCTCTCCTCTCTTCTCTCCTCTCTAACCCCTCTCTCTCATTCTCTCTCTCACTCTCCTCTCCCTCCTCTGGTCTTTCTACACTCTCTCTCTCTCTCTCTCTCTCTCTCTCTCTCTGTCTCTCTTTCTTTCTTTCTTTCTTTCTTTCTTTCTCCCTCCTCCCCATCCTTCCCTCCCTCCCTCTCTACCCGTCTTCCCTTCTCCCCGCCTCTCCCGCTCTCCCCTCCGTTCCTCCGTGTGTGTTTGTCTGTTTGAGAGAGAGAGAGAGAGAGAGAGAGAGAGAGAGAGAGAGAGAGAGAGAGAGAGAGAGAGAGAGGGGGGGGGGGGCGTCCACAGCTGGGGTTTTGCGCGTGTCGACACTGGCTTCCGAGGCTGGTGGACAGCTGGCGCGCATCCTTGGGTTTTATCTCCCTAATGGCTGGGATTGTACGCTGGCGTTATCATCAGCCGGGGATTTGCTCTTGATCTGTAATTCAATTTCTCTCTTCTTCTCCTCCTCCTCCTCTTCCTCCTCCCTCCCCTTCTCCCTCTCCCTCCCTCTCTCTCTCTCTCTCCTCTCTCCTCTATCCTCGTCCCTCCGCTCCTCTTATCTCTCTCTCTCCTTCTCTCTCATCTCTCGATTAATCTCTCTCTCTCTCTCTCTCTCTCTCCCTCTCTCCGTCTCTAGCCCTCTTCCCTCTCTTTATCTCTCCTCCCTCTCTCTCCTCCCTCTCTCTCTCTCTCTCTCTCTCATCTCTAATCCCCTCCCCTCTCTTCTCTCTCTCTCTCTCATTCCTCCACCCCCCTCCCCTCTCTTCTCTCTCTCTCTCTCTCTCTCTCTCTCTCTCTCTCTCTCTCTCTCTCTCTCTCTCTCTCTCTCTCTCTCTCTCTCCAAACTATTCATTCATTCAATGATATAGTCAGTCAGCCACCCAGCCAGCGCATCCGCCAGTCACGATGTCGTCAGTCAGTAATGGAGCGACGTCCATATTGGGACCGCCTTGTTGTCAATCTGACGTTCCTCCCCTCCCTTCTACCCTCCCCTCCCCTCCCTTCTACCCTCTTCTCCCCTCCCCTCCCCTCCCCTCCCCTCCCCTCCCTTCTACCCTCTTCTCCTCCCGCTACCATCCATCCCACTTCCTCCCCCTCTCCCTCTTCTCCTCCTCCCACTCCCCTCCCACTTCCCGTTCTTCCTCTCTCCTTCCTCTCCCCTCCTCCCTCCTCCCTCTTTCCTCTCCCCTCGCCTTCCCCACCTGCCTCTCCCCTCCTCCCTCTTCCCTCCTCCCTCTCCCCCTCCTCCCTCTTCCCCTCATCTCCCCCCACTCCCCCCATGTCACCGCCGCCATCCGGATGCCTCTCTCGGCCTCCTTAACCCGCCGCTTGTTATTTGTGTCTGGGCTCGTGTCCTCCTCATTAATATTCATGGGGGGCGAGCGAGGATGAGGCGGATCCCGAGCTTTCGTTAGCCCCCCCCTCCCTCCCTCCCTCCCTCCCCTCCTGTCCCCTCATCTCCCCCGCTCCCCCATTCAGTGCGGAGCTAGTCCCATCTTGCTTGCTTGCTTGCTTGCTTGCTTGCTTATAGTGTGCGTTTTATTTCCTTGATGGCAGTTGTTATATTGATTTTTGTTTGTTTATAAAAATCTGGAGTCTTTAATGTGAGTTTTCTAGTCCGTTTCTTGACGGAAGCAGCGAGGACAATTAAAAGCCAGCTCTCTCTCTCTCTCTCTCTCTCTCTCTCTCTCTCTCTCTCTCTCTCTCTCTCTCTCTCTCTCTCTCTCTCTCTCTCTCTCTCTCTCTCTCTCTCTCTCTCTCTCTCTCTTCCCCGTCCGGCCGATGGATCCCGGCGTATGCTAATTAAGATGGGAGGCCCCGCAAACATCTGGTGTGGTTACTGGGGCGGCGGCGCTTCTTTTTGTGTGTGTCTTCGTGTAGTTGTTTGCACAGGTATCGGGCCGTGGTATGTGGCAGGTGAGCTCGTAAATGTGAAGACAATTACACCTTCGACAGAGATAGGGGTTGTTCTTGTTCTCGCCCTCCTTTCTCTTTTCTTTCTCTCTCTTCTCTTTTCTCTTTTCTCTTCTCTTCTCTTCTCTTCTCTTCTCTTCTCTTCTCTTCTCTTCTCTTCTCTTCTCTTCTCTTCTCTTCTCTTCTCTTCTCTTCTCTTCTCTTCTCTTCTCTTCTCTTCTCTTCTCTTCTCTTCTTCTCTTCTCTTCTCTTCTCTTCTCTTCTCTTCTCTTCTCTTCTCTTCTCTTCTCTCTATATCTTTTCTCTCTTCTCTTCTCTTTCTCTGACGTCCTCTTGTCTTTTGTATTTCCCTCCGTTCCTCAGTTTCTGTTTTTCTTCCAACCGGAGGGAGGGAAAAAGGGCGTTAAGTGAGTGGGATTAGCACACTTACACGGATTCTCTCTCTATCTCTCTATCTCTATCTATTTCTCTTTCTCTATTTCATTATCTTATGTTCTCAACAAACCTTTTATATTTAACCCTGAACCCCCAACCTCCTTAGAGCCTCCACCTCTGTCCTCTCCCTCTCCCTCTCCCCATCCTCTGCGTGCGTGTCTCTTGCAGTTGCTTGCTTGTGCGGTCCGATTCCGGGCTACCGGCGTTGATCCCTCGCCCGGGGTAGGGATGGGGATGGGGTGGGGAGAGGGAAGGAGGGACGTCGACGTGATGGTGCGGTTAATCTGTCGTAACGGAGGGTTATTAGCAGCCGCGTGCAATATGGAGGGTAATTGACGTGATATCAGGTCATTACGAGGAAGGGAGAGACAGACAGACAGACAGACAGACAGAAAGACTGGGAGAATGGAGTAGGGAATACGACAATAGTGGAGAGCATTTGTAAAAAAAAAAAAAAAAGGAAAACCAGAAAGGGTTTGCAAGTATATTTTCTTCTGTTGCAAGGGCGGGCACGGACGGGACTGGCGTAGAAAGGGGTTTTTATTGCCCGTTCTTGTTTCCTGAGGGACGTGGGTGGGATGGCCGCGTGGGCGCCGGTTTTATTTGTTCCGCCAGATTCTAAGTAACTCGGTTGAGGGGGGGGGAGTGACACCGATAGTGTTTATATTTTAAGTTGTGTGTCTTTTGTGAATTTGCACCGTCCTCCTCCTCCTCTTCCTCATCCTCTTCACCTTCACCTCCTCTATCTCCCACCTCCTCCTCCTCCTCCTCCTATCCAATGCCACCCCCATACCCTACCCCCCGCTCCTCCCCACGTGCTCTCCCAGTGGCAGACTTGCTTGTTTGTCTTCCTAAAGCAGGAATGGTGGGGGGGAAGGGGGGAGGGGGAGGGGAGGAGGAGTCAGTCGGGTCTCCTCGTCGCATCTTTTTACAAGCGCGTATATTACGTGTTAAAAGAATAAAACCTGCTTGTTGCGGCCGCATGTCTTGTTTTGAGCCGATTGGGAAGTGCCGATCGGGGGGAGAGATAGCGTGCAAGGGGGGGGGGGGGTTAAGGGGTAGGGGGGTGGGGTAAGGGGTGTGGGTGTGGGAGGTATTTGGAGGAGGAGAAAGAGAGAGAGAGAGAGAGAGAGAGAGAGAGAGAGAGAGAGAGGAAGAGAAAGGAGGTGATGGAGGATCTCAAGAAGGAAGTGGTGTTGTTATTAGGAGCAGCCAGGGCGCCAAGGATCCTCTCGGGTCTTATAAAGTGTGCGTGCATTAATTTGTTTATTTGTTGCTCTCCTTTCCCGGCCCTGCCCCCCTACCCCCCTCCCCTGGACGCTCGCCGGGCGCGGTCATAATCTGTCTGGACAAGCAGCGGTGTGGCGGTTAGCAAGGCGTCGCGAGTGTTGGAGAAGACGTTTTTTAAACAAGAAGTTCTTTTTCTTTTTCTTTTTTTTTCTTTTTCTTTTTCTTTTTCTTTTTTGTTTTTTGCACCTCTTTCTTTTGTTTTCCTTTCTTGGTCGGTCTCCCTCTCTCTTCCTTCCTCTCATTCTCTCCCCCTCTCCTCCTCCCTCTCCCCTCTCCCCTCTCCCCTGTCCCCTCTCCCCTCTCCCCTCTCCCCTCTCTTCTCGCCGCCTTTTCTGGCTCGGAAGTTGTCGAATTAATCTTGGGAGTGATTTGCAGGTTCTTGGCGCGTTGGTACGTGAATCTTTCGTCAACCCCCCTCCCCCTATCCCTCCCCCTCCCGTTCTCTCCTCCTCCTTAATGCTGACTCTCCCTCTCCCCCTCACCCCCTCACTCACTCACTCACTCACTCACTCACTCACTCACTCACTCACTCACTCACTCACTCACTTATTCACTCATTCATTCACCGACCCACCCACCCACCCTCTATCTTCCCCCTTCTCTTCCCCCTTCCCCCCCCCCTCCAACCTCCCTCACGTATTGTTGTCGCCGCCTCCGCCGCGCGAGAGCCATGTGCTTGTCTCCATGTTGAATGGGTTGCGCTCGCTTGCTTGCATGCTTGTCCTACACGAAATACGCGGTGTTAATTAAGGGATGAGAGACGAGAGTGAGCCGCGGCCGATAAATCTCCCCGGTGTTGTTGTAGTCGGACAGTAATTAGGGGTCTAATGGCTTGTAAATGCTTGTTCGGCCGGGATATCGGGTCTTCTCTCTCGTTCTCTCTGTCTGTCTCTCTCTCTCTCTCTCTCTCTCTCTCTCTCTCTCTCTCTCTCTCTCTCTCTCTCTCTCTCTCTCTCTCTCTCTCTCTCTCTCTCTCTCTCTCTCTCTCTCTCCTCTCTCTCTCTCTCCCCCTCTCTCTCTCTCTCTCTCTCTCTCTCTCTCTCTCTCTCTCTCTCTCTTCCCCCCCCCCCCGGTGTCCCGTTCACGCTGTCGGGATAGGGGATAGAGGAGAAGGGGGAGAGGGAGAGTAATGGATAAAGGAGAAGGGGGATTAAAGTATAAGGAGGGAGACGGGAGGGTTGCTATAGGAAAGGAGGAGGGGGGGGGGTGTAGGGGAGGGGGAGGGAGGTTCACATCCTTCGGCTACCCGTTTCACTTCCGATAATGATGATGGTTATGGTGATGGTGATGGTTATGGTGATGGTAGTGGTTGGTGGCGATGGTGGCAAGGGAATCTTGCTCTTTCGCTCGCTCACTCGCTCGCTCTTTAGTGATTCTTATCCGTGTTTCCTTTCTGTTCTTTCCCTTTCTTTTTTTTTTTTTCTTTTTTTTTCTTTGGCTTCGCTTTGTGTTTGTATATTTGTGTGTGTGTGTTTCTTCCTCGGACTCGCTTTGTCTGGGAGCTCTTCATTCTTTGGGTCTTTATTTTCGTATGTTTTTTTTTTTTGTGTGTGCACAGCTTTCTTTTGTTTTTGTTGTTGTTATGTTGTTTATGTTTCACTTTTTTTGTGTTGCCTCCCCTTCCGGTATTTCGATATGTGTAATTTTAGATAAACATTTTTTTTTCGGTAAATCCCAAAGCTTACGCTGTCTTTTATCTCACGTCCCCATCTCTCCCCTCCTCTTTCTAATTTTAACAATATCCTCTTGCTCTCTTTATCTGTTTTTTTTTTTCCACTCTTCTCTTCTTTTCTCTCCTCTCCCCTTCCCTCCTCTCCTTTCCGCTCTCCTCTCTCGTTCTTCTTTTGATTTCTCTCTCTCTCTCTCTCTCTCTCTCTCTCTCTCTCTCTCTCTCTCTCTCTCTCTCTCTCTCTCTCTCTCTCTCTCTCTCTCTCTCTCTCATATTTTCTCTTTTCTCATATTTTCTCTCTCTCTCTCTCTCATATTTTCTTTTTTCTTCTCCCCCCTCTCTCTCTCTTTTATTTCCGTCCGCATGCCTCCCGTTGCCTCATGCTCCCTCTCGCCACCACTAATTATGCGGCAAGAGGTGGAGGAATCTCTGCCAGCTGGCCGCTTCCTCTTTTTTTTATTTCTTATTTATCTTTCCCCTTTCCTCCTCCCTCTACTCCTCGATGTGCCAGCTGTTAGATCCTCCTTCCCCTTTCCCCTCCTCTCCTCTCCTCTCCACTTGCACAAAGTGGTGAATTTTCCCCCCCCGTTTACTTTTTTTTGTCAACCTCGTATTTTCTCTTGTGTATATCCGCTCTCTGTCCCTCTCTCTCACTTTCTCCCTTTCTTCCGTTCCCTTCCTTTTCTTTTTCCATTCCCATTTTCATTTTCCCCTTCCCTCTTACCCCGTTGTCTATCCTCCCCCTTCCCCCCACTCTCTTCCCTTCCTTCGCTCACCCCCACCCCCATTCTCAGCCCACCTTTACCCCGCCCCCCCATGGAATCTTCATTCCTGTTAGTTTATTAGCCAAGGTGTAAGTAGAGGGAAGGGGAAGAGGGTAGGAGAGGGGAAGGGAGGGAGTGGGGAGAGGGGAAGGGAAGGAGTGGGAAGAGGGTAGGAGAAGGGATGGGGAGAGGAGAAGGGATGGGGAGAGGGGAAGAAGGGAAGGCATGAGGTTTAAGGGGATAGGAGTAAGCAAGACGAGTTGGCGCGCGGTTGAGATTGTGGCAGCCCCATCAGCGTGACACTGATGTGGTGTGTGCAAGAAGGTATAAGATGCCGGGGGAAGGGGGGCCGAGGGGGATTAAGGGGACGGAGGGATGGGGGGGGGGGTTAACAATCTAAGGGTGAAGCGAAGACGGCAGTAATGATCTCTCTCTCTCTCTCTCTCTCTCTCTCTCTCTCTCTCTCTCTCTCTCTCTCTCTCTCTCTCTCTCTCTCTCTCTCTCTCTCTCTCTCTCTCTCTCTCTCTCTCTCTCTCTCTCTCTCTCTCTCTCTCTCTCTCTTTTCTTTTTTGTCTATTTCGTTTATTTATCTACTTTGTGTTTTTTTTTCCTGGGTTTTTGCAAAAAAATGTTTGAACTTCTACAGTTATGTACGTTTACGCCGATGTGTACGTCGGTGTTACAGTACCACGCCTTTTATTATATACATGTATTTTAGGGCCGTTGTTCAAGCTGCCGGGTGTCCCCTGCGCCATAACTCTCGCCCACTAATTCAATTGATACTCTTTTAATTCTTTATCTTTTTGTTTTGTTTTGTTTTTGCTTTTGTTCTTTTCTCATTTTTTGCTAATTTTGCTTTCTCTCTTTCCAGGGCCCGCCGGCCCCCGCGGCTCCGGGTCAGCTCAAGTTCACCATCGCCGAGACCTGCGACAGAATCAAGGAGGAGTTCAACTTCCTGCAGTCACAGTATCATGCGTGAGTAGCGAGGATTTTGTGTGTGTGTGTGTGTGTCTATGTATGTATGTGTGTATGTATGTATGTGTGTCTATGTATGTATGTATGTATGTTTGTTTGTATGTGTGTATGTATGTATGCATCTGCAAGTGTCTTTCTGTCTTTCTCTTTTTATTTTCTTTCTTCTTTTCTTTCTTTTTTTCTTTCTTATCTCTTGTTTGTCTCTCTTATCTCCTCATCTCGCTCAGACATGTCTTGCTTAGCGCCACGCATCTTTTATTTCCTCCCCATCTTCCTCTCTTTCCCTCTGGTTTCCAGGCGGGGATCGTCAGTGGTAGAGGAGTAGGGAGGAGGGGGAGGAGGAAGGGGGGGGGGAGCGCGGCACTTTAATCTGATTACTTACAAATAATGCCCAAGTTACGGCCTCGGCTCGCCTTCCTCTCTTCTCCTCTCTTCTCTCTGCCTCTTCTCTGCCTTCCTCACTCTCCCCGCCCACTCCATATTTCTGTCGCCGCCTTTCTTTCTTTCCCTATCTTCTAACTACTTCTTTACTGCTTACTCTCTCTCTCTCTCTCCCTCTGTCTCTCCCTTTCTCCTTTTTCCCCTCTTCCCCTTTCTCACTATCCCCTTCTTTCTCACTTTTGTGCCATGCATTCTCTATCTTTCTCTTTCTCTTTTTTTCTCTTTTTTTCTCTCTTTCTCTCTCTTTCCTTCTTTCTCTCTCTCTTTTTCTCTCTCTTTTTCTCTCTCACCCTAAGTGACTAGATACGGCCATAACGGACTGGTAAAGGATACCGGCAGCTGAATAGATAGATACAGATAGACAGATAGGTATTATATACTTATTGACGTATTTATATTAGGTTCTGTGTAAGGAAGAGTACGTATATGGAGGTAGTTTTATATCTGAGAAGGTTATCGTAATTATATTTTCTATTTTCTATCCTTTTGTAATTTTGTAAGTCAGAGTATTCATTGACAGTATATTCCCGTCATAATCATTTAAGGCAAAAATAGAAGAAATAAATTACCCCTACGTCACCGTTGAAGGGTTAGGTTGGTTGGTGGGTAGGTTGGTGGGTGAGTGGGATGGGGTGGGTGAGTGGGGTGGGGTGGGGTGGGGGGAGAGGGCTTTTAAGGAGAGGTTTCAAGAAAGGCTTTTAGACTGGCAGGCGAATTCCACGTGTCGGGTGGGGAAGGGGGATGAGGGAGGGGGAAGTGGGAAGGGGGAGGCTTTGGGGAGAATGAGAAAGATATGAAAAGGTCGGCATTGAAAGGCATTTCGCGTTTTATAATGTCGGTGTTGGTCTTTTGACTTTTTGATTCTTAGTTTTATTTTTTGCTATTATTAATAATATTATTATTGCTGGTTGTTGGTATTTTCGGCCCTCGTGTCTTATACTTTTTTTTTTTGTTTAGTTTGCTCTGGATTTACGAATGGAGGGTAATTTTATTTCCGTGTTTAAATCGGATTCAAGTTTCCTCCCCCTCACCCCACCCCCGTAAGGTTAGGCCCCTTTGAGCTGATAGGCCTAGATGTTTACTCTCGTTCCTCTAATGAAATTTCGTTTTTAACTCTTCTCCCCCTCTTTCTATCTCTCTCCCCTCCCCTTCCCTTCCTCCTTCGCTCCTCTCCTTTCCTCTCCTCTCCTCTCCTCACCTCCGTCCTTCTCCCGTCTTCTCTTCTCATATTTCCCCTTCTTTTCCCCTTCCCCTCTCCTGTTGCAGGTATTGTCAATAAGGCAGGGGAAGAGAGAGAGGGAGGAAGAGAGAGAGAAAGAGAAAGTGAAAGAGAGACAAACAAAAAAAAAATATATATATTATTGTGAATGTATATCAGAAAAGGGAGAAGCATGTCGAGGACGAAGAGAAAGAAGAATTAAAAAGAAGAAGAAGTAAAGGGGGAAAGAAAGCGCGAGCATGACGGTAATTTGGAAGGATGACGTGAAAGGAAGGAGGGAATAAGAGAGGCAGGCGGGGGGGGGGATGCGAGGAGGAGGAGGATGAAGGGGGGGAGGGGGAGAAAACGCGAATAAGAGAGCGCGATCGATGTAACCTTAATTAGATGAAGGGGATGTAGGCTCTGTCGTAAATTATCATCAGTTGCCGTTCCCGCGAGAGGGAAAGGGAGCGAAGGGGGGAGAGGGAGAAAGAGAGGGGAGAGAGACAGGTAGAGAGGGAGGAAATGAGGGGAGAAGAGAGGAGTAGGCAGGGAGAGAGGGAACGAAAGAAAGAGGCAGGGAGGGACGGAAGGAGAGAGAAAGAGGTAGGGAGAAAGGGAAAAGGAGAGAATTAGGAGAGATTGAAGAATTAATAGAGAAAGGGAGTGAAGAAGAAAGAAGAGGAGGAAAGGAAGAGAGAGAGAGAGAGAGAGAGAGAGAGAGAGAGAGAGAGAGAGAGAGAGAGAGAGAGAAATTCCTGATTCAATTTCTTTTCGCTGAAGATTCCGTTAAAGGCTGCACAGTTAAAGTCTTATGAGGTTGCCCGTTTTGTCGTTTCCTGT
>NW_028234417.1:3784790-3819790 GCF_977035675.1 Penaeus japonicus | reverse complement strand
GAGAGAGAGAGAGAGAGAGAGAGAGAGAGAGAGAGAGAGAGCAAGAGGAGGAGGGCGGTGTGGTTGGGTGGATGGAGGGGGTAAGGAGGGGGGAAAGGGAGGGAAGGCGGAGGCTTTTAAAATTAATCGTGGTCATTATGGGATTAATTTACAGCAAAATGATGTCGCCATGTTAGGTGTCGCCGGCGCTTTGGTCTGGCCTGAGGAGGAGGAAGAGGAGGAGGAGCAGGAGGAAGAGGAGGAGGAAGAAGGGTAATTAGAAAAAGAAGAATATGGGAAGGAGGAGAGTATGAGAAGAAAAAGATATTAAGGGAAAGAAAAGCTGAGAGAGAGGGATAAGGAAGAGATAAAGAGAAGAGAATGAGAAAAAAGGGAATGATACGCCATAGAAAAAGGGAGGAGGCGAGAATAAAAGACTAAGTAAAAGGAAACGAGAAGAGGAGGAGGGAAGGGGGGAGAACGAGGAGGAGGAGGAGGAAGGGAATGAGAATAAATTTGAAGAGGATACGTAAAGGGAAGTGATGGAGGAGGAAGAGAGGACAATACGAAGAGGTAAGAATAATCAAAGAGGAAGAGGGGAAAGACGGCAAAAATGAGGGAGAGGGACAAGAGGAGAGCGAGGAAGGGGCGAGCAGCAAGGAGGCGGAAGATGGAAAGGAAGAGGCGAGGGAAGCTTAGAGAAGAGAAGAGACGTGAGCGAGAGTGAGTGAAAGAGACACTGTATAGGGAGGAGGAGCTTTTGTTGTCAGCGCGGAGATGGTAAGCGGCTTGCTGACTTTGATTATTCTCTCTTCTACCACTCCACCCTCCTCCCTACCCCTCCACCCTCCTCCCTATCCCGTCTCTGTAATCTTGTCCTCCCTCGCGTCTCTTCTTCCTCTTTCGTCGTCCGTATCCTGCACTGTTCTTCCTCAGTTATTCCTCTTCTCTCCTTCGTCCACTCATGGCCGTCTATTCTACCCCTCCCCTTCTCTTCCTTCTCTTCTTCCCTTCCCTTCCCTTCATCTCCTTTTCCTTCCTCTGTCCGACCCTTCCCTTCCCTTCCTTTCCTTTTCCTTCCTCTGTCCGCCCCTCCCTTCCTTTCCTTTTCCTTCCTCTGTCCGCCCCTTCCCTTCTTCCCTTCCCTTCCCTTCCCTTCCCTTCCCTTCCCTTCCCTTCCCTTCCCTTCTCTTCCCTTCTCTTCTCTTCTCTTCCCTACCTCTGTCCGTCCCCTCACACCCCTTCCCTCTCCCCGCCCCTAGCCGCCTCTGCCTTAATTAAGTTTGTTTTGGGTAATGAGGCCAACGATGCCATTGGCACCGGTCGGGATCCGAGGCACGGGGCCGAGGGAAGAGGGTGAAGAAAGAGGGAGGATAGGGAGGAAGAGGAGGAGAGTATGAAGAAGAAGGGAAATAAGGATAAAAATTAGGAGGAAGAGAGAAAGGGGAAAAAATGAGCACGGAAGATCGGAAGGGATTAAAGAGAAGGGAGGAAGGAAAGACAGGGAGGGAGGGAAGGGGAGGGGGAGGGGGTGACGGGGAAGGGATGACAAGGGGAGACGCGAAATAATTGCTCGGAAAAGAAGAAAAGAAAATTATATAATTGGGAAGGAGAGGAAGGGAGGGGGAAGACTGAGGAATTAAATGTCTGAAAAATAGTAATGAGAAAGGGTAGAATGAGATGGAATGGAAATTGAGAGCAGTAGAAAGGTCGAGAGAGTGGAACAAAGGGGAATAAAGGCGAGGGATGAAATGAATTAGCCGGGGATATATATATATATATATATATATATATATATATATATATATATATATATATATATATATATATATATATATATGACGTGTGCTTGTGTGTGCTTTTGTGTGTGTGTGTTTGTGTTTGTGTTAAGGAAATAGATTGTGAGCTTGGGATCTTTCTGTTTATATATTTTTTTGTTTGTTTGTTTCCTGGGGGGGGGGTTAAGGTCGTTTAGAGTATACTTCTCTATCTATCTATTTATTTATCTATCTGTCTATCAATATTGCTATTTCCCTCCCGGTCTCTCGCCTTCCTCTACTCCTTCATTTTATATATGTATTTTATTATTATGTATTTATTTAATGCCGGATAAAGCTAAAACTTCGTCTTTTTTTCTATTGCAGTATTACGAGATGTCGTACGGCCTCAACGTCGAGATGCACAAACAGGTGAGTGTTTTTGTTTCTTGTAATCTATATTCAATATAGCTCAATGGACTGATATACATCTGCGATTAATGTTTGTGTTCGCGTATGTAGAGGGAAGAAATGTCTACGTATGTATGTATGTATGTATGTATGTATACGTGCATGCATTCGTCGCTGAGTGGATAATGACTGTAATGATTATGCATACATGGATTTCCGTGCCACAGCGCCCCCAGGTCACCAGCTGTCACCTGTGGGCTGTGAACGGGCAGGGCTAGGGTGCAGGTGGTGTGTGTGTGTGTGAGAGAGAGGGAGGGAGGGAGGGAGGGAAGGAGAGGGAGGGTTGTATATGTGTGAGAGAGGAGGAGGGAGGGAGGGGGGTTCTGTATGTGTGATTGTGTGTGTGCGTGTGTACCCTGAGTGTGGCCTTATCGTAGTTGGGTGGCATGTTTAAGTGCGCACCTGGGCGGGCGTCGGCGCTGTGTCGGCCGCGTGTTGTGAAGGAACACCTTCATTTGGAGTGGCAGGTGGTTGGTTTGTTACGGGAGAGGGGGGAGGGACTGAAGAGAGAGAGAGGGACGGGAGAGAAGGAAGGAGGAAAGAGAGGGGAAGGTCAAGGCAAGTGGGGATTGTGTGCCACATGGCAGGAGGACCACTCGAAGGACGCAGGACAAGAATTGTGGAATTTGAGGGCTGAGTTCTGGTGTTGGGTGGGAGGGAGGGAGGGAGGGGTGCGGAGGGAAGGGTTAACTAGTATTAAACGCAGAGGGGAGAGGAAGGGGTAATTCTGGAAGAGCAGACGATGAAGACGGAGGAGGTGGAAGAAAAATAGTAAGAAGTAATAAGAGGGAGGGAGGGTGGGCGGGCGATGGGAGGGAACCCCACTCCGAAGTTGATAACAGTGAAGGGAGAGGAGGAGGAGGAGAAGAAGAAGAAAGAGAAGGGAGTGGGGAGTGGGTGGGGGAGAAGAGAGAGGAGAGGGCGGTGGAGTGGAAGGGGTTGAGGGTAGAGGTGGGTTGTCGGGGAGAGGGGGGGGGAGTTGACAGGCCGTCGGGGTCTGGAGTGTCAGCTTTAGATATATCTTCATCCCGCTCTTTATCATCGCACTTACACATGATGTATTGCACAAGGGGAGTGGGGAGGGAACGGGGAGGGGGAGGGGGAGGGGGAGGAGGGGTCTTGTGGTGCAAATGACCATCCTTGCTGTGTGTTTGTTCGAGTTGGACGAGTGCCTGTTTTTTCCCCTTTCTGTAGTTATTTATTTGCAAGGATGATGTCTCTGTTAATAACCGCCAATTCTTCCTTCCGACAGACCGAGATCGCGAAGCGGCTCAACGCCATCATTGCGCAGGTCCTGCCTTTCTTGTCCCAGGAGGTGAGTGGCACCGCGGTCACGTGAAAGAGTCACTGGTGAATACTGTCTATAGTGCCTTATGTTCTTGATTACACTCGTGACACTACTTATTTACTTCGCTTTTTACTGATCTATTTATCCATTTCCATCTATCTCCCCGTGCAGCATCAGCAGCAGGTCGCCACGGCGGTGGAGAGAGCAAAGCAGGTCACCATGACGGAATTGAACGCGATCATCGGGGTGAGTGAGCTTCCTCGGCGGCGCAGCCTCCGTCGTCTTTCATGTCTTTTTCCGCCCTTCCCAAATCTGATTGATTATTCCTGGCCCTTTCTGATTTGTCTTGGTCTTTTGTGATAGTCCGTCCATATACTCTAATGTCTTGTTTTTTCCCGTGATTAAGTTTTACGAATGGCGTTCTCATCAGGTGTTTGATTGACTGACTGACGTTGTGTTCACAGCAACAGATGCACGCCCAAGCAGGCATTCCTCATGGCGCCCACGCCCCGACGTTACCGATGGCGCCGCACCCGTCCTTAGCGGGGATGCCCGGCCTCCCGCCCTCGTCGGGAGCCCCGCCCGGCCTCCTCTCCGCCGTGTCCTCGGCCTCGCTGATGGGCCTCCCCACCCACCCGCTCTCCGTCCTGAGCAAGCCTGACCTCGGCCGACCCGAGGACAAGCGGGAGCGACCTGAGGACCGCGCCGCTGCCCTTCTCGAGGAACGCGCCGTAAGTACACACCTTTGATCTTCCTTCTTCGTTGCCTTTTCCCTCCATTTGTATTTTAGAGATTTATTTTGAGCAGAGCGCATCACAAGAGTGCGAGCGGCGCTGCGCCCACTTGCGCCCCAAAGGACAGGTCGCATTGTTGAAGGAGGACCTAGGCCTGGGTCGTCGTCTCGCGGGTCGTTCCGGGCGGCGCGAGCAGCCGAGCGGAAACGACAGATGAGGTTCCTTCTGCCAGGCGGGTCAGGGGGTAGGGCAGGGTCGGGTGCTGTGGGTAAGGGTAGCGGGGAAGGGGGGGGGTAGGGGTAGGGTGAAAGGATTAAGGATTGCTGATTCTATTAAGTCCATGGGCGTCGCTCAATACCAAGGTAATTATACGGATCCCGAGTGGCTGTGGGCGGCAGGAGGTGGAGGGCGCGCGGGCTGCTTGTGCACCGCAGGCCACCGAATGCGTGTGGGCCTGCCCCGTGTGGAGGGTGGGCTGGGGTGGGGTCAAGGGAGGGCGCCCATGCACTTAGGCGAGGGTGTTGAGGCAACGAGACAGGTCCGTTGGGAGCTCCCGTCGCATGGGTGGCCCGGGAGGTAGAAGGAGAGAGAGAGGGAGAGGGAGAGGATTCCTTTATACCATCCTCTCGGTCAGTAAGTAGTGGGAGAGGTGGATGATGATGCAACGCATAAGGGGGGGGAGGGGGGAGGGAGAAAGAAGCTGCACCTGTGTGTAGGTGGGGACGGGAGTGGATCAGTAGGATTGGTAAAATAGAGTTGAGAGAGAGGAAAAGAGAAAGTGAGTGCAGGTGAAATAAACAGCCGGAGACAGAGAAGGACCGAGTAGGAAAGGAAAGAAGAAAGAGAACAAAAGAGTGCCTTTTCGAGAGCACCACGAGAGGAGGCCCTGGAGACGGGAGGGAGGGAGGGAGGGAGGGAAGGGAGGGCACGAGTGACGAGAGGAATCTCAATAGAATTTATGAAGAGGCTTGTGTGTGACCTGGATCGTTATTCCCATTACAGCGGCGTCCGCGGTATGTAGTCTCTGTTGCCGACCTCTCTCTCTCTCTCTCTCTCTCTCTCTCTCTCTCTCTCTCTCTCTCTCTCTCTCTCTCTCTCTCTCCCTCTCTCTCTCTCTCTCTCTCTCTCTCTCTCTCTCTCCCTCTCCCTCTCTCTCTCTCTCCCTCTCTCTCTCCCCTCCCTCTCCCCTCCCTCCCCCCCCTCCCTGTTTTTGTTTGGCGTGTAGCTAAATCCTCAAGGGAAAAGTACGCTTCAAAGTAGAATGTCATGTGGAGTATTATCTAATGCTAAGATTACTTTTTTTTTCTTGTATTGGGAGAAGGGGTTTAACTTTTTTTTTCTTTTTGCTCGACCATGTGAGGGGTGTTGCCTCAGGAACATGACCAGCCTCCTCATCCTGGACTTCCTCATTCTTCTCTCTCCGGTCCCCTTACCCCTCTCCTTTCTTTCCTTTCATTTCCTTTCGTTTACTTTACTTTACTTTACTTTCCTCACCTTTCTTTTCTTTTGTTTTTTCTTTTCTCCCACTTCCCTCTCTTATTTCCCTTCCCTCTCATCTCCCTCCCTCTCCCCACTACTCTTCAATCTTTTCTCCATCTCTTCCTCCTATCTTTCTTCCGTCACCTTTCTTTTTATCTTCACCTCTTCTCTCCTCTCTCCCTACTACTATTCATTTCTCTCCTCTCCTCTCCTCTCCTCTCCTCTCCTTTTTCCTTCTCACCTCTCCTTTTATCCTTCCCCTCCCCTTTCGTCCTATCTTCTCCTCTCCTTTCCTATTCCGTTTTCCTTCCCCTCTCCCTTCTTCTTTCCTCTCTCCCCTCTGCCGTGACTTACTCCTCCGCCGCTATGCCTCGGTGAGTTCCCAGGCGTGACGGGCCGTAACGAGACGTGACGGGAAGCGGGGCAGAGGGGCGTGACCCCGTGCCTGCTTGTCAAGGGTGTACTGTCTCTCTCTTTCTCTTTCTCTCTCTTTCTCTCTCTTTCTCTCTCTTTCTCTCTCTTTCTCTCTCTTTCTCTCTCTTTCTCTCTCTTTCTCTCTCTTTCTCTCTCTCTCTCTCTCTCTCTCTCTCTCTCTCTCTCTCCTCTCTCTCTCTCTCTCTCTCTCTCTCTCTCTCTCTCTCTCCCTCCCTCCCTCCCTCCCTCCCTCCCTCCCTCCCTCCCTCCCTCTCTCCCTTTCTTTCTCTCTTTCTTTCTCTCTTTCTTTTCTCTCTCTATGACTGCGAACCTGATCGTAGGAGAAAGAGAGGAATAGTAGGACAACATAGCATGGGGTGGGGGGGGGAGGAAGCCGGAAGAATGGTATTGGATCCCGGAGGGAGGGAGGGAGGGAGGGAGGAGGAGGGAGGAGGTAGTGGTGATGATGGTGGTTCCTTGTCTCGGACGGTTACCCCACAGTCGGCTGTGTGCCCCTTTTTATAGGTGTGTTTAGCCGGAACTTTTAAGTGCGAGGTGTCGGGGTGGCTGGGGGAGAGGGGGGGAGATAGTGTTGGGAGTAGGCGGGAGGGGGGTGGGGATTTACCGAAGGCTCTGGGAGGATAGTGTTACGTACGAGTGACTTGCTCTGGGAGGAGGGGCGGAGGACGTACAGTTCTCCTCCCGTCTCTCTCTCTTTCTCTCTCTCTCTCTCTCTCTCTCTCTCTCTCTCTCTCTCTCTCTCTCTCTCTCTCTCTCTCTCTCTCTCTCTCTCTCTCTCTCTCTCTCTAATATATATATATCTTTCTATCTCTATCTCTCTGTCTGTCTGTCTGTCTTCCCCCTCCCTCTCCCTCACCCCCCCCCCATCCTCCTCTCCTCTCCTCTCCTCTCCTCGCTTTGTTCTTTTTTATTTTATTTTTGGCGCTTTTGTTCCTGAATGGAGCCGCTCGGGTGCTCCAGAGGACCCGCCGCCACTTGTCTGCACTTGGGTCGTTGGCGCCGAGTGTGCGTATTGGTCTCCGGAGCCATGATTTCTATGCTAACAACCTCCTCCTCTGTAGATTGACCCCCCCCCTCTCCCCATCTCCTCCCATCTAGGGACCGCGTGGTCACTCAAGCGTGTTAACATCTCCCTCCCCTCCCCTCCCCTCCCTTCCTCACCCTTCTCCTCCCCTCTCCCCTCCTCCATCCCTTTCCTCCATCAAGATGGTTATAAAGCCTGATATTATCCCCCTGCCCCCACCCTCTCTCTCTCTCTCTCTCTCTCTCTCTCTCTCTCTCTCTCTCTCTCTCTCTCTCTCTCTCTCTCTCTCTCTCTCTCTCTCTCCGTTTCGTCATAATCTCCCCCCTTCTCTTACTATATGCATGGCCTTGTGACGTGTAGGTGCCGCTGACGGAGAGATGGGTGCCATATGTTCATGAAGTCATTAGTACCATCATTTCGTCCCCTTCTTTGGGCTTTCACCCCCCCCCCCCTTCCTCCCTCATGCTGGTGACAGTTTTCTTGGTGTCTCTCTCTCTCTCTGTGTGTGTGTGTGTGTTTGTGTGTGTGTGTGTGTGTGTGTGTGTGTGTGTGTGTGTGTGTGTGTGTGTGTTTTTCTCTCGACCCCAACTGTGAGGGGATTATGACCTCACACCGACCTGACCCCAGAATATCGAGTGAGAATGATGAAGCCTCGGAAGGGATTGGGCGTCGGGGGTGAATAGCGTGTGTAAGCACAATATGAAGGGCGTTTTGGGAAGCGGGGTGGGAAGGGGAACGGTGGGTACGGTGTGGGTGGGAGGGGTAGACGAGACTTTGCTTTTGTTTCTTTCTTTTTGTTTTTTTTTTTTTTTTTTTTGGGGGGGGGGGGGGGGGCTTTCTCTTCGGTTACGGCTGTCGATCCCATCCCATGACCCTTCGTGGGCCAACAAACAGCGCCAGTAATGACGGCCATAACCCTCGCGATCAACCGCTCGTCTCGCGCTTTCCCGCACCCACGCGAGTCCGGTACTTCCGCTCGCTCCCCCGCGGAGGCCGACCCGGGGAGGTTGCGGGGTTGAGCTCGCCCCCTTCGGTAGGTGACCTCCAGCGCGACCCCCACACTCTCTCTTTCTCACTCACTCACTCACTCACTCACTCACTCACTCACTTTTTTTAGATATAAGTAACCACTTGTCTCAATAAACTTGTCAAAGTCAAAAGTCTCCCCCTCCCCCTCCCCCTCCATCTCCATCTCCATCTACCTCAAGCTGTATATTGTCTTCTTTTTTTTTTTTTTTTTTTTTGTAAAAAATCTATGTTTTCAGTGCGTGCAAGTTCAAGCATGACACGAAATTTGACTCGACAAATAGACCCCACCCCACCCACACCCACACCCACACCCACACCCACACCCACACCCACACCCACCTCCTCGTTCGCTGCATCGCACGAGCACGGGTCGGCGGCGGAAGGATTAATCGGCCATTATTAAATCATCACACTTCCAGGTTTTGCCATTCATTGTGGCAACGGTCGCCGCGTCGATGAGCGTTGCATTATCGTTATCGGAAACGGCCGTGGGGGGGGGGGGATGGATAGGGGACATGGGATTGAGGGAGGAGGGAGGGAGGAAGGAGGGAGGGAGGCTGAGAGGGTGAAGAGAATGGAGACGCGGGTTGGCAGTTAGCGATCATTACTGCCGGTGGGAGGGGAGGGAGGGAGGAAGGGGAGGGGAGAGGAGAGGAGTGGTGGGAGGGTAAGAGCAAGAGACCGTGCGAGGAGGAGTAGGAGGGCGGGGGAAAAGTCAGGCCGGAAGCAGGATTTGCTTCTTTATTTTATTGTGTGCGCGCGTGTTCTGCCTCCTCTCTCTCTCTCTCTCTCTCTCTCTCTCTCTCTCTCTCTCTCTCTCTCTCTCTCTCTCTCTCTCTCTCTCTCTCTCTCTCTCTCTCTCTCTCTCTCTCTCTCTCTCTCTCTCTCTCTCTCTCTCTCTCTCTCTCTCTCTTGCTCTTGCTCTTGCTCTTGCTCTTGCTCTTGCTCTTGCTCTTGCTCTTCACTCCGATCATTGTTCCCATTTCAGTCTGTCAGCTTTTCCCTTCTTCATCGGATCAACTCCCCTTTAACGGCTCCTTTCTTCCCCTTCCATTTCCCCTCTCATTACTCTCCCCTCCGGAACAGCTTCTTTCTTACATTTAACCCTTATCTCTCCTCTCCTTCCTGTTGTGTGTCTCTCTCCCCTCTGTGCTTCCCCTCTTTTTTTTTCTCTCTCTCGCTTCCCTCTCTTTCTGTGCCTTCTTCCTCCCTTCTTCTCTGCATTCGTTCTCCTTTTCTTATTCCCTCCCTTCCCTCCTCCTTTTCCTTTCTTTTCTCTTCCCTTCTACTCCCTTCACTTTACGTCCCTCCCCTCCTTCCATCTCTTCTTTCGTCCCTCTCTCCCTCTCTCCCTCCCTCCCTCTCCCTCCCTCCTTCCTTTCCTCCCTCCCTCCTTTCCTCCCTCCTTCCTTTCCTCCCTCCCTCCCTCCCTCCCTCCCTCCCTCCCTCCCTCCCTCCTTCCTTCCACGCGTGGACGGGTGTCGCATGCGTGGCGGGGATTAGCATCTTTGTTTTATTGCGTCTCCGTGTCAATTCTTCCCTCCTTCGAGTACACATTCGTGTCAAAATGACCTCCTGGCCGGCCGGCTTCGTGTCGCGGAGGGCCACTTTATGACACCTCGCGTGATGGGGCGGCCGCGGACGGTGCCTGCGCCTCTCGTGCGTGCAGTGGAGGGCGGGGAGGAGGGGGTAAGGGGCGAGGGAGCTCACGGCATGCAGTCATACCGTGCAGTGCCGTCGTGCGTCATGCGTCACGCGTCACGCGGGCGTTTGCGTTATTCGACGTGACGCACTGTCGTTGGACACGAGAGGAGGGTGCCGTAACGTCGAGCCGTCTTCTCGGGTCTCGCGTGATCACGGCGACGTATCTTGTGTGGTGTAAGGTTCACTATGCATTTTTTTTATGTGTATATGTGTGTGTGTGTGTCAATCTGTGTCTGTCATTCATTGGGGAAAGGTATGCGATGGCATGCGCTTCGGCTCGCGTTTCATAAAGAGTTGCCGGTGGCTGTGTTCGCAGCCGTGTAAACTTCGGAATTGTTGTACAGGTGCTGTGTGCACACCCGGCCTCGCCTCAACCGCCCATGGAGCGGGATCCCCTTGTCTCGGGACGCATTCTTTTATGCGTCGCCACGCTTCACTTGGCGCCCATCCTGCTCCGCCCTTCGCCCGCAACTGTCCTCTTTATCTCCTTTCCCTTCATTCCCTCCTCCCCTCATCACCCCCTCCTCCCCCTCCTGATAGATGGAGATCATGGGCGGAGGAGGCGAGCGTATAAGGCAGGTACGGCGGTACTCGGAGCTGTAACTTGACATGAGGGGTCCGGGGGCGGGAGGGGTTGATGTCCCTCGGCGACGATACACCGATGACTCTAGCTTCGTAAACAGAGCCACGTGTGTTGCTGGGAAGGGGGGTGAGGGGGGGGGGTGATGTGCCTTTCCTTATTGCCATGTTTGCGTTGTTTGTGTTCCAGCTTAGCCCACCATAGAGGGAGGGAGAGGGAGAGGGAGAGAGGGAGAGAGGGATGGGGTAGGGAGATTGTGAGAGAGCGAGAGCGAGAGCGAGGGAGAGAAGGAGAGAAGTGGCGACGACCCGACCTTTGCATTTGATTATCACCGTTCATATTTATTCCCGTATTTCTGGATATTTTGATGACGTGACCCCCAACCGCCTCCTTTCTCGGAATCGCTAATCGCATCGACGGCGCACGTGGTTGCAGCAATGCCGATCGGCGCAACTCAGACGCCAAACTTTAAGCTCGTGTTGATGGCGGCGCAGCTGAGCCACTTCCTCGGGAGGCGACGCGACGAATGTGCTTTTCTTCAATTTAATGGTTGCGGGGACTCTTGGGGGGTGGGGGGTGGGGGGGGGGTCGAGGGGGTGGGGGTGGTAAGAGAGCGGGTTGTAGGGGAGATAATCAGCAGTCACGCATTTAACTTGTTACCTCGATTACATTATTTTTCTCTTAATGCCACTCGACGCTTTTGACAAATTGGGAGCGAGTGGGGGTTCGGGTTAGGAGGGGAGGGGTGGGGTGGGGTGGGGTGGGGTGGATAAGGGGGAGATCAGTGCCACAACATAGATGGGTGGTGCCCCCTCCCCCTCTCTTTTTTAGGGTACAGATTACGCTATGCTGAGTGATGGAATGATATGCTAATTGGGAGGACTGCCTATCGTGCGCTTTCCACCTCCCTCCCTCTCTCCCCTCCCCTCCCCTCCCCTCCCCTCCCCTCCCTCTCCCACTCCATTATTTTTGCTGAATAATTTAGCGCTGGGATTTATTGCTCCCAGGCACGATGATGCATGCGTGGCTGGCTGCATCCCGGTGGAAAGTTCATTTTTCAATATACTTCGCAATCCCCTCCCCTCCCCTTCCCTTCCCTTCCCTTTCCCTCTCCTCCCTCCCTCCCCCTCTCTCTCCCCTCTCCCTCCCCCTCCCCCTCCCCTACACCTCCCCTCTCCTCTCCCTCCCCTCTCCCTCCAACACGTAAAAATAGAACTTGATACATTTCTTTCTCACTTTTATCCTCTTTTTTTTCTCTCTCTCGGAGAGGCTGTTTTTTTTTCTTGTGTGTGTGTGTGTGTGTGTGTGTGTGTGTGTGTGTGTGTGTGTGTGTGTGTGTGTGTGTGTCAGCCGGCGATCGGTAATAGGATAATTGAAAATAGGTTGTCGATAGAGGGGTGAAAAGGCTGGGGGGGGGTATGGGGGTAGGGAAGGGTAGGGACCTGATTTACGATGATGTGGGGGGAGAGCCGAGGGGAAGAATGAAGGAGAGAGAGGGAGGGAGGGAGAGGGAGAGAGAGAGAGATAAACGAGAACGGAACATGGAGGGGGAAAAAGAAAGGATTGTAAATATGAGGGAAGAGAGGGAAAGTGGGAAGGGGGTGGGGGTGGGGGGAGTGCGTCTGCCGGTGACAGCGGCTGGCGCTAAAAGACAGATTCAGGGAGCCCATTGTTGGTGCACTTTTTCCCCTCCCTTGATGATTAAAGCGGCGAGGAGATGGAGCTGAAGGGGTGAGGAGGAGGAGGAGGAGGAGGAGGAGGAGGAGATGGAGAAGAGGCGACGGTGGAAGGGACGGCGACGACAACAGGAAGAAAATTCATACGAAATGGAGGAAGAGGAGGAAACATAAGTAAAAGCAGAAGGAAGAGAAAGAATAAAAGAAAGTTGAGGAGGAGGAGGAGCAGCAGCAGCAACAGGAAGGAGGAGAAAAAGGAGAAGTAGAAGGAGCAGGGAGGGGAGGGGGAGGGGAGGGGAGGGGACACGTCTTTTGTCTATTGTGAAGATGTTTGTCAGTTTGTCTGTGTGTGTGTAGGAGAGAGGTAGCGGAAGGGATGCAGGTGCTCTGTCCACGAACAAGGGGACGAAAGGAGTGTTCATTATGCGGGTGTGTACGTCCTTGTCTTTGAAGGAGGAAGAAAAAATAGAAGGGAAGGGACGTTAGAGAGAGAGAGAGAATGAGAGAGAGAGAGAGAGAGAGAGAGAGAGAGAGAGAGAGAGAGAGAGAGAGAGAGAGAGAGAGAGAGAGAGAGAGAGAGAGAGAGAGAGAGAGAGAGAGAGAGAGAGAGAAAGGAGGCTGAGAGTATCGAGTGATGGACGATATATAGGGTGGAATGGAGGGGGGAGAGGGGACTTTAATACGGGCATTGATGGGTGTAACAGACGGGCGGCAGTTGTGAAAAAGGGGGGGAAAGGAGAGGGGAGGGGAGGAGGCAACGACAGGGACAGGGGAGGACAGGATTGGCAAGTGTGGATACAGTAGGATGGCGTTCAGGATAAATAGATAATGGATTTGTGGACGTGACTGACTGGTAAGGGTGTGAAAGGACAAGGGAGGGAGGGTTGGGAATGAGGTAGGGGAGGGGGGTGGGGAGGAAATTTCACACACAGGGGGGCTTAGAGGAGGGGAACGGATTTCCTCTATTCCCCTCTACACCTCCCCCCCTCTACCCTCACCCCTCCCCCCCTATCCTTCCCTCCACCCCATCCCCTTATCCCCGTATTTTGACTGGAACATATGGGATAACCGGCAGAGGATAGCTTAATGGGCCGAGAGTAAGTAAAGGGGGAGGGAGGGGGGGTAGAGATAGAGGGGGAAAGAGAGAGAGAGAGAGAGAGAGGGCGAATTGATGTTGAATTATAGCCCGCGGCGGTCAATATTTGTTTGCAGACGTTGGGAATGAGAGCGGGGGAATGTGAAGGGGGGGGGGGTAGGGTTAATGGCGTGGGGAAGGAGAGGGAGGAGGGGGACAGGGAGGGAGAAGAGAAGAGAAGGGGAGGGTTTTTGTGAGAGGAATTGTATATGGAAGGGGGGGGGGATTATGGTTTATGACTTGAGGGTTGGAGGCTGGAGGGAGGGGGGGGAGGTAGGGCGGGTGGAAGAATGTTCGGTATTTCTAGTGAAGAATAATTTTTATCTATTTTTTTTTAGTTTATAAAGGCCGTAGTTCATGTACTCTCGTATTTATTCATCGTATTTACCCATCCATATCACTTACGGCCTCTCCTTTCCTCTTCCCTTCTATTCCCTTCCCTTCCCTTCTCTTCCCTTCTCTTCTCTTCCCTCTCTCCCTCTCCCTCTCTTTCCACTCCTTCCTTCTTCCGCCCTTCGCCCCTTCCTCATTCTGCTCGGTGGTCGTAGGGTCCCGTTGCGGCATCCGAGGGGAACAGAGGGGAGATCACACACACCCCTCTCTCTACAACTGTCCCGAAGCTTGCCCGGGCGTTAATACTTTCCCCTCGGCCCATTCATCGACCCCCCCCCCCCGGCCTCCCCCCCCCCCCCTCTCTCTCTCTCTCTCTCTCTCTCTCTCTCTCTCTCTCTCTCTCTCTCTCTCTCTCTCTCTCTCTCTCTCTCTCTCTCTCTCTCTCTACTTGGTGCTTTTCCCCTTTGATTGAGTGTAATCATTTCTTTCTCTCCCCTCATTTTCTAAGCCTGTCTCGCTTTTTTCTCTTCTCTTTCCTATTCTCATTGCTCTCGCTCTCTTTTTCTCTTTCTCCATCTCTATCCCTCTTCCTCTTCCTACCCCCCACTCTCTCTCTCTCTCTCTCTCTCTCTCTCTCTCTCTCTCTCTCTCTCTCCTCTCCGCATCTTTATTCATGTCCGACTCGCTCCTCTGTCTGCTGTTTTTCCCCTCTTCGCTCCCTCTCTCCCCTCTGCTAATTTTATTGCCTTCCTCTCCGCCCTCCCCTCACTTTCTCTCTCCCTTCCCGCTTTTCCTCCCCTGTATTATATCCCCTCGTATCATCCATCCCCTCATCCCCACAGCCTCTCCCCTCGCCCTCACCCTCACCCTCACCCTCTCCCTCTCCCTCTCTCATCCCCTCATCCCCTCCCACCCTTCTCGACGTATATTACACATCGGCCGTAATCAATTGTTATGCTTATTATCATTATTACCCTCGAGGATGACGACATCGTGCTGTCCTCTGGCCGGATTGTTTGTTCCTCGTTCCCTTATAGGCCCATTTCCCCCTCTTTTTTTCTCTATTTTTGTTTCGTGTCTCCTTATTTTTGTCCCTTTTTTTATTTTTTTCCCCTCCTTGTTGACTCTCTCCTTCTTTCCATTGTTGCCTCTTTCGTTTTCTCTGTTCGTGCTTTCTTCCGCGATTGGTCTTTCTTTTATCTGCGCATTTTATTTTGATTTATTTTTTTCTCTTTACATATTCATTCTTCTCAAGTGCTTTCTCTCTCTCCTCTTCTCCCCCTCTCTCCCTCTTCTTCTCCCCCTCTCTCCCTCTCTCCCTCTCCTTCCCTCTACCTCTCTCTCCCTCTCTCTCTCCCTGACCCTCCTCCTCTCCTCTCCTCTCTCTACCTCCCCCCATCTTTTTTTTCCTTTCCCTCTCTTCCTTTTCTCTCTTTCTCTTTTTCCCTCGGTCTCTCCTCTTTCCCCCCCACTCGTCCCCTCCCACGTACAGCTGTTTCGCCTTTCCTCGCTGAAGCCCCCTCCCCTCCCCTCCCCTCCCCGGCCCCCATTCCAGCACACGTGTCCCGCGACGCAGCTGTCGTGGCAGCTTTTGAGCTCGGTACTTTTGTCGAGTTAATTTTGTTATCAACTTTTAGGGAAGAGTTTATATATATATATTATATTATATATATGTGTGTGTGTGTGTGTGTGTGTGTGTGTGTGTGTATCATACATATATATATATATATATATATATATATATATATATATATATATATATATATATATATATGTATATATGTATATATATATATTCATATATATACATATATATATATATACATATACATATACATATGCATATACATATACATATATACATATATTATACATACATATCTATATACATATATACATATATTATACATACATATATATATATACATATATATATATATATGTACATATATATATATATATAAACATATATATATACATACATATATATATATACATGCATACATATATACATACATACATACATACACACACATACATATACTTACATATATATATAGTTCCAGTTTTATTGAAAGAAATAAAAAAAAACATGAATATGGATAAAGGGAAGGAGATGGGGGTCTGAGAGGACATGGATGGTAAGGGGATGAAAGGGGGATGGAAGGAAGGAAGGAAAGGGGGAAGGGATCCAGGTTAATTTTAAGGGTGGGGGCGTGGGAGAACTTAGAGAAATGGAGAGGTAGGGAGTCGCTTAGGGACTTTGGGGTTTAAACTCGGCTTTACACAAAGGAGAAGGGTTGGGTGGTAGGTGGTCAAGTGTGGGGGGAGGGGGAGTGGGGGGAGGTTTGGATGCTGTCCGGGCGCTTGCTAAAGGCTTGACTAGGAAGGAGGGAGGAACTGAATAAGGGGAGAGGGGTTACATAGGAGGTGGGAGGTGACGCGGAAGGGGATACGAGAAGAGGTAGGGGACGACAAAGGAGGGGGAGGAGAAAGGGGGGAAGGGGGTGAAGGGGGGGAGGGGGAAGGGGGGAACTGTTGAATGGCGGTGCGCACAGACAATAACAATCATTAGGACGCCGTGGGACGCTCCACAAAAGGTGTCAGAGAGGCGGATTCGCCGCCATTACTGTGATTGTTTATTCTGCGGGAGCGGCGAACACCCACCCCGGGGCTGGCTGCTGCTTCTCCTTTCTTCCCGCTCTTGATGACATTTAGTTATCATCTTCCCTCTCGCTCGTTCTGGTTTTGCCTTTTGACGTTGTCTGTTAGATTTGCTCGGGTCTTTTTCCTCTTGTTTCTCTTCTTTGTTTTTCGGTTTGATTCCTTTCTTGCCTCTCCCCTTCCCCCTTCGCCAGTCTCCCTCTTTCCTATTTAATGATCATAATTGTTTTTCTTATTATCTTTCTCTTGCTTATCTACTGTTTCTCTCTCTCTCTCTCTCTCTCTCTCTCTCTCTCTCTCTCTCTCTCTCTCTCTCTCTCTCTCTCTCTCTCTCTCTCTCTCTCTCCCCCCCCCCCCCCCCCGAATAAGAGTGAAGTGTGTGCGGTGGATCTCGGATTTATTATCACCCTTATGTGTGTGTGTGTGTGTGTGTCCCGCGGGCGGGCGTGACCGGATGTGTAAACAGGGGTGGGCGTGAGTTTCTTATCGGTCGCGCTCGCACTTCTCTTGCTCGCTCTTGTATATTTTGTTTTTGTTTGTTTGTTTACTTGTTTTTGTATTTAGGTGCTTATGTTGATGCGTCCTTCTTTCCCTGTTTTTTGCATCTTTTTCTTTAAGGTTGTTACTTGATTAAATGGACCTTAATTGACAAAGATTTCCATCAGCTTACCTTCATTAGTTTAGTTTACATTCATCAATCGCCTGTCACTCATCAACTGACACCCGCCCCCCTCTAACCCCCCTCCTTGTCTCCCCCCCCCAACAGAGGAATAGCAGCTCGCCGGGAGAGAAGTACCGCCCCCGGTCGCGCACCCCGGACGACCACGATGCCAAACGGCGGAAGGAGGACAAGGGCCATGACTCCGACGGCGAGAAGAGCGATCAGGACCTGGTCGTGGATGTCGCCAACGAGGTAAGAGAGGCGAGGGAGAGATTGAGGGAGTGACTGTGAGTGTGACTGTGAGTGTGAGTGTGAGTGTGAGGGGCGAGAGAGAGAGAGAGAATGAGAGAGAGAACGGAAGAGGGAGGGAGGGATGTAGGAGGGAAGGGTGGGAGAAAACGAGAGAGAAAGGAGGGAGAGAGAGAGAGAGAGAGAGAGAGAGAGAGAGAGAGAGAGAGAGAGAGAGAGAGAGAGAGAGAGAGAGAGGGAGGGAGGGAGGGAGGGTGGGAGGAAGGGGAGAATTTTAGGAAGAATGTGGGAGAGAGAAAGGAGTGAAGGGATAGTTTGAAAATATGGGTGAGAGAGAGAGAGAGAGATTGGGGGAGAAAGAGAGGAAGGTGTTTGTGAATGAAAGAGAGAAGGGGAGAAAAAGTTACGCTCGTAGAAGAGCGAGAATGTGATAAACACGGGAGTAGCAGAGGTGAACCCTTTGAGTATTTACGATATGTAGTTACGAGTTCCCCATCTCCCCCTCTTTATTGGCCGGTTTGATCATCTTTTTTCGGTGAAGGACTGGTGATTTAGTTACTAGTGGGTTTGTGTAGAGGGTCGTAACATAGTACACGTATGTGTGTGTGTGTGAGAGAAAGAGAGAGAGAGAGAGAGAGAGAGAGAGAGAGAGAGAGAGAGAGAGAGAAGTAATAGGACGTACGTCTTTTGTTTGTATTGTTGTAGTGATATATTGATATTAACAACCCGTTGTATCATGGAGATTAGCGAGGGAGTGGGGGGGGGGTGAGTCCAGGATTCACATCCGGACCCCCTTCTCCCCCCCCCCTCCCTCTACACATACCTACCCCTTCTGCAAGCACTGGATAGAGGTGACGTGTAGAGACGGTGACGAGTGCATGCTTGTAAGGGCAGGTGACTCGAGCACGCAGCGCCTCGCGACGCCTCCGTGAGTGCGGTCGGGTACGAGCCTGGTAGTAGTATTGACCCGTCTCCCCCTTCCCCCCTTCTTCCTCTCTTAGGACCCAACAACTCCTCCACAGGCCAACGGCGACCACCGCGACGTGCGGGAGAACGGCGAGAAGAAGCCCGAGCGGCCGCCGTCGCAGTCCTCGTCGTCGCGATCCACGCCGCAGCTCAAGCACGAGAAGGTAAGTCGCTCCGCTGGCCTCGCGCCGCTGGCCTCGCGCCGCCGTCCTAGGCCTCCTCCCCACCCTCCTCCTCCTCTGACCTTGCCTCTCCCCTACCCCTCCTTCCTTCCTTCCTTCCTTCCTTCCCTCCTTGCCTCCCCCCTGCCCTCCCTCCCCCCTTGCCTCCCCCCTACCCTCCCTCCATCCTTGCCTCACTCTTTCCCTCCCTCTCCTCCTTTCCTCATCTCCCCCTCTTTCCCTCTTCCCCTCCAACTCCTCATCTCCCCCTCTTTCCCTCTTCCCCTCCAACTCCTCCTCTAACTCTTCCTCCTCCTCTAACTCCTCCTCTCCCTCTCCTACCCATCATCTCCTAAATTCGGCATTCCTCTTCACCTCGTTTTGTTTTTGTTTTTTCGTTTTGTTCATCTGCTTGACCTATTCCTGTCTTCGTCTACCTCACTCCGTCCCCTCCTTCTTCATTAGTTTCCCCCCCCCCCCATCTCTTCCATTCAGGATATTTCACGAGTGGCGGAGCTCTTTTTCCTGTCTCCTCATCCCTCTTTTCTTCCTCCCACCCATCCTCCCCCTTCTTTCCCCCTTTTTTTTCCCTTCCCCATTTCCCCATACTCCCTTATGTAATTATCGCTTATGGCTGTCACTGCTTTTTAATTCCAAGATTATTTATTTGTTCATCGTTATGTTTCATGCTCCCCTTCCCCCACCACCTTCCGACCTTTCTCTCGCTTTGGCCCTCGGATTGGCCCTCGCCTTGACCCTGGTCTGTTGCTATTCTCGTCCCTGCCGCCGCACGTTTGTTGAACGTTTATTGAACGTTTGCTTCGGCGCCTTCAAACGTTTGAGGGCGGCGTCGTCGTAGTAATCCTCACTTCATCCCTCTTTATATCCTTTTTGTTCTTTCGCTTCCTTCTCTGATTTTTTTTCCTCTTCCTAAACGTCTCTCTTTGTTCTCCTCCTGTCTCCTCATAGCCGTTCTCATTCTCGTACTTCTCTTCATATCTCCTTATCCTCCATTCTCAACTCTTCCCCGGAGACTCTTGTTCCTTCTCGCTTCTCCATCCCCACTGCTATCTCTCTCTGTTTTCCTCCCCTTTCTCCTACTTCCTCCCCTCCCTCCCCTTCCTCCTCCTCCCTCCCCTCCCCTTCCTCTCCTTCCTCCTCCTCCCTTCCCTTCCTCTCCTTCGTCCTCCTCCCTCCCCTTCCTCTCCTTCGTCCTCCTCCCTCCTCCCTCCTCCCTCCCCTTCCTCTCCTTCCTCCTCCTCCCTCCTCCTCCTCCTCCTCCTCCTCCTCCTCCTCCTCCTCCTCCTCCCTCCTCCTCCCTCCTCCCTCCTTCTCTTCCCCCCTCCTCCTCCCTCCTCCCCTCCCGCAGAAATGGCCTGCCTGCCACGCAAGCCATTGAGCCTGGTGTCTTGTTTAATCCTGGCGTTTACAAGATACCCTCCCTTCTTTTCCCCTCGCTCTCATTACTCCCCTCGCATTCTAAGGCTTAGTACGCTTGGGGCTTTTCGCATTTGTCAGTACCTTTTTTCTTCTCAATTCCTGCGCACCCATTTACCGGCCGAAGGAACCGCGCATTCACCTCCCCCACCCCCCACCTCTCTCTCTCTCACACACTCTCTCTCTCTCTCTCTCTCTCTCTCTCTCTCTCTCTCTCTCTCTCTCTCTCTCTCTCTCTCTCTCTCTCTCTCTCTCTCTCTCTGTCTCTCTCACACACACACACTCTCTCTCTCTCTCTCTCTCTCTCTCTCTCTCTCTCTCTCTCTCTCTCTCTCTCTCTCTCTCTCTCTCTCTCTCCCTCCCCCCCTCCCTCCCCTCCCTTCCTCCCTATCTCCCTATCCCCCTCCCTCGCCGCCATCCATCTGCCCCTTCCATCTTTCCCCTCCCTTACCCGGTCCATTAGGCTGTCTTGTGTAAATTGTTAGTGTTGTGTTATGTTATTACTCCCAGCTTAAAACCTCTCTTTCTTGTCTGTGTTGGGGGAGGGGGGGTTGTATCGCATGTTGCCCTCACTGCCTCTCCCCCTCCCCTCCCCTCCCCTCCTCTCCCCTCCTCTCCCCTCCTCTCCCCTCCTCTCCCCTTCTGACGTGCCCCTGACATATGGCATTGGGACATGTGACCTGTCTTATGACCCTGCCTCCCTTCCCCTTACCCCCTCTCCCCCCTCCAGGTTTTCACCTACCCTCTTCCTCTTTCCTCTTATTTCCCTCTTTTACACCTTTTTTTTCTGATCCTCTCTCCTCCCTTACCCTCTTTATCTTTCGCCTTCCCTCATGTTTTTCTTTCTTTCTTTCTTTCTTTCTTTCCTCGGTTCTATTGGGTAGGTGTTTGTCTCTCGTCTTTCCCTCCCATCCCCTTCCCTTCCTTCCACTTTCTCACTCCCCTGCGCTTCTTTCTATCATGCCCCTTCTCTTCCCTGTCCTGTTTCCCTTCCTCCTCCTTCTCCTTCTCCTTCTCCTTTATTCCCCTTTTTTCTCCTTTATTTTCCTTTATTCTTCTATCGTAAGTGGGCGATAGAAGCTTTCCTTGCGGCCCCACTGTCCCATCCGGCCTGACCACCATTTAGCTTTTGCATTCGCTCTCATCAGCCATTTGTATTTGTTTTTCTTGCTTCGAACATCTGAGGGTTGGGGGGATAGGGGTCTCACATTACTCGCTCCCATCTCTGTCTTTCTTTTTTCTCATTTTTTTCTCTTTTTCTTACTTGCTTTCTCAATTTCTCTTTCTCTTTCTCTCTTTTTCTCTCTTTCTCTTGCTCTCTCTCTCTCTCTCTCTCTCTCTCTCTCTCTCTCTCTCTCTCTCTCTCTCTCTCTCTCTCTCTCTCTCTCTCTCTCTCTCTCTCTCTCTCTCTCTCGCTCTCTCTCACTCACTTACTCTCTCTTTCTGTCTCTTTCTCTCTTTTACTCCCTCCTTTCCCCCCCGTATCCCCCCTCTTTCGCTCTCTCTTCTCTCTTTCCCCCCCCCCCCCCTCCTCCTTCCCTCCCTGAAGGCTCAAGCTTCCTTTGCCTTTGAACTTGGCAATGCAAGCGGAAAGAAACCTTCAGGGCTTTCCAAAAATCAAATATGAATAACAAGTGAAGCCCCCGCCCTCACTCCTAACCTCCACCCCCACCCCACCCCCACCCCACCCCACCCAATCCCAGAGGAAGAAAAAAAGAAAATATATATATATACGAGGGCGCTCTGCCTATTACTGTGCACGCATGCTTATTTATTTATTTATTTATTTTTTTTTTTTCTTTTTTCTTCTCTCTCTCTCTCTTTTATTTTTAACCCCCCCATGAATGTAATGTTATTGTTATTATTATATTTTCCTTATATATATATATATATATATATATATATATATATATATATGTATATATATATATTATATAATGTATGTATATGTATATTTATGTATATATTTACGTATATGTATGTATGTGTGGATATGTATATATGTATATATATATATACATATATATATACATATACATATACGTATGTATACATATATATACATATATATACATATATTTATGTATATATATACATATACATATATATATACATATATATATATTCATTTCAATCATATGTATACATATATATGTGTATATGTACATATATATATATACATATATATACATATATATACAAATAAATATATACATATATATATATATATATATATGTATATATATTATATGTATGTATTATGTGTATGTATTATATATGTATATCTATATTTATATTTATACATATACATATACATGTATATAAGGATTCGTGTTACGTAGTGTTATGATTGTTTCCGATTGATCACTGTGTGTTTTGTTGTTTGTTTGTTTTTCTTCTAAGGAATAACTGACTTGTCACATGTTTACTATTCACACTTAAGCTACATAATAATTGGGCGTGTTGATAGGAAAGATAGACGGGTGTTTTTTTTTTTTATAATGTCATTTTGGTTATAGAGAAAATGGAAATGAGATTATGAGATTATAGATGAATATGGAAATGTGTGAATATATTTATATGGAAAATTGAGGGCTTATTTGAGTCTTTTTTTTTGGGGGGGGGGATTTTAGTCTCAAGAGGATAGTTAGATATTGTGATTAGATATTAGTTACTATGATCGTAATATGTAGTTATTTTTTGTGTGGGGTTGGATTGGGAGGGTGAGGGGGGGGGGTGAGGGGTGTTAGCTAAATGAAGGTCACGAATTAGCGGATCTTTTTTTTTTTTTTTTTTTTTTATTGTAGAGAAAGAGTAGTGATTAAGTGTGATTTTTTTGTCCTAATTGGACTGAGACCGCGCGGTAGCTAGCCAGCCAGCCAGCCAGCCGTGCGTGTCCAGGCCGAGCGTAGTGTGTGTTGATGTCGGGCCTGGCGCCGGCCCCCCCTCCCGCGACCGAGGGGCGAGCGCCGGGCCCCTTTGTGTGTCTTGATGCCATGCCTGTCTTGATGTGGACCCGCCCCTCATTTTGTTTTGTTTTGTTTTTGTTTTGTGTTTTGCAGAGTGACCCTCGTTCCACCCCCACGTCCAAGTCTGGTGGGGGGAGCGGCGCCCCCTCCGGGCCCCCTGGCTCCTCCGGCGTGAAGCCCCCCGGCGCCCCCCCTGGTGGTGCCGGTCCGTCCCCCCACTACCCTCCCTCCCCCTACCTGCCCCCCGGCGCCGCTGGGCCCCGACCTGACCTGCCCCCCGGCCCGCCCCGCCCTGACCTCCCGCCCTCCGCCGCCTACCCCCCAGGGCACCCTAACAACTACCTCCGCCCACCGGTAAGTCTGCGCCCTCACCCACGCCCGCGCCTGGTGCTACCTTTTCTTTTGTCGTTTGTTTGTTTGTTTGTTTGTTTTTCCCTCCTTGCCACGGCGCGGCTGGCGAAGCGCGGGCCGCCCCCGCCCGCCCGAGCCAGCCCGCCCACCCACTGCCTTGCTGTATATACTGTCAATAGCCCGCACAGCTTCTCCCGCACATCACGCCTCTCTCTGTTGTCTCCCGCACCGCCCTCGCTTCTTAACACTGGCGTTGTGTCATATATCTCTTACGTGTGTATCTTCTCTGTTCTTGTCACCCCCCTCCCCCTCCCCCTCGGGCAGGCCCCTAACGCCCCTCGTCTTCTCCGTCTCCGCAGGGCTCCGGCTATGACCCCCACGGTGTGCGGCCGCCTCCGCTCGCTTCCAACGGCATTCCAACCAACGGCTCCGCTGGGAAACCGTAAGTTCCCCTCGCTGCTTCAGGGGCTCGTGGTCGCTAGAGGTTTCTCTCTCCCCTCGAGTCTCGCTGTTTCCATGTTGAGGTACAGTGATTTTCCCCCCGCCCACCTTGCAAGTGATGACTTTACTAACCTCTCGCGTGTCCGTTTCGTTGCAGGGCTTATAGCTTTCACGTGAGCGGCGAGGGCCAGCTGGCCCCCGTGCCCTTCCCCTCGGACGCGCTGTTGGCCCCGGGCATTCCTCGGCACGCGCGGCAGATCAACACTCTGCATCACGGCGAGGTGGTGTGCGCCGTCACCATCAGCAACCCCACCAAGTACGTGTACACGGGCGGCAAGGGCTGCGTCAAGGTGTGGGACATCAGCCAGCCCGGATCCAAGACGCCCGTGTCGCAGCTCGACTGCCTGCAGCGGGATAACTACATCAGGTCCGTCAAGCTCCTGCCTGACATGCGCACCCTCATCGTGGGCGGAGAGGCGTCCACCCTCAGCATCTGGGACCTGGCCACGCCCACGCCCAGGATCAAAGCCGAGTTGATATCCTCCGCCCCCGCGTGCTACGCCCTGGCCATCAGCCCCGACTCGAAGGTGTGCTTCAGCTGCTGCAGCGACGGCAACATCGCGGTGTGGGACCTGCACAACCAGACGCTGGTGCGGCAGTTCCAGGGCCACACGGACGGCGCCTCGTGCATCGACATCTCGCCCGACGGCACCAAGCTGTGGACGGGCGGCCTGGACAACACCGTCAGGTCGTGGGACCTGCGCGAGGGGCGCCAGCTGCAGCAGCACGACTTCACCAGCCAGATCTTCTCGCTGGGCTTCTGCCCGACCGGCGACTGGCTGGCCGTGGGCATGGAGAGCTCCAACGTGGAGGTGCTGCACGTCAACAAGCCCGACAAGTACCAGCTCCACCTGCACGAGTCCTGCGTGCTCTCCCTCAAGTTCGCCTCGGCCGGGAAGTGGTTCGTGTCCACGGGCAAGGACAACCTGCTCAACGCATGGCGCACGCCCTACGGCGCATCCATCTTCCAGGTAAGTCGCCTTTGTTTTTTTTTTGTGATTTGTGCCTGAGTACTGCTTGTTTGGATTCTTTGAAGGCAGTGTTTTCCGAACCCCAGCTGAAATTCTGTCTCTCTTCCCCGCAGTCGAAGGAGTCGTCCTCGGTGCTGAGCTGCGACATCTCCGCGGACGACAAGTACATCGTGACGGGCTCGGGCGACAAGAAGGCCACCGTGTACGAGGTGATCTACTAAAGTGGCCGAGCCGCCGCGACCTAGTGCCTGGACCCCGCAGGAGGGGCGTCTCCTTAGGGATATTCAGGGCACCCTGTGAGGGCGGCAGAGGAACGGGTCTTCGCCTCTGGACTGCGGTATCCGTGCGAAGGCGCCAGAGCGGCACAGTGTACAGTGACCGGGCTTGCCCCCAAGTGATAGCGTTCATCTTTTATAATGAAGCAAATTATGTGATTCGAGGGCGGGTCCGAGTAGAGTAGGGAATCTTCTTGGATCGGATCGGTGGTGTCCTCCGCGGCGGAAGGAAGCTGAGCCGCCGGCGCCCCTTTGGGGAGCCGACCCCGCCGCCGCTCTGTGTGTCTCGAGGAGTAGCGAGTCCTGCAACAAAATTGGATCTGGAGGGCGTACTCGCGAGGCGGGAGTGGAGTTGGAACACTTACCATAGGTACATTTAGCTTCGATGGATAATTCAGTAGGTTCATTCCTTTAACCTATTTTAGTTGTCCTTATTGGTTCCGGAGCCATTTTAGGTTCTATGATTTCTGTCTCGATTATTAGGAGACCATGTAAAGTATTAAAACGATTCCCAAGGGCTTGCTCACACGAGAGGCATCAAAGGCTCTTCAATCACATTCGGAAACCTGCCGGGAAACTAGGCTTCGAAGTCGGTCCTCTCGGGCCTCCGCTCGCGGGTCGGGAGGTTGGGAGGGGGGAGAGAGAGTCCCCCCCATCTATGAGACCTTCCCCAAGGGCGGAGTAGAAGGAGGTGCGCCCGTGATAGAGCCCGCCGGTCCTTCGACATCTCCCCGGGAAGACCGACCTTGAAGACTTACGTTGAAGGTCCTTGGCTCAACGCCTTCGTCAGGAGTCTTATCTTCGGTTTTGTTTAGTGCCAGCAACCGACTTCAAGTGGAAAGACATAAAGGCCTCTTTTCAACTTCTGTTTTGTCTTGTTCTCTTGAAGGCGTTGGTGAGTGTGACTGGGTTACCTGATGGTCCGAAAGGGTCGTCTTAACTTAAACTAAGACGTGTAGACGTGTCAACAACCGCCTCTTATGGACGTTCGTGCTGGAGACCTTCAGAAAGTTCAAGCAGCCAAAAAGATAACTCAACAAAAAACAAAAAAAAACAAAGGAAAAATAAAGGAAATATCTCCAATGGTGGTTCTCCATAGCCGTTGCGCCAATATGCCCTGGTATTTCTTATGTCCTCTTCGTTTTGTAGTTTCTTTCCTTTTTTTTTTTTTTACACAATTTTCCTCTATACCTCCTTCGTGATATGGTGGCATTGTACCTTCGACAGGCAAACACACACCGCCACGCGCAAGCTCCTCCAAACGAAACACACACACTCACACACACACTCGATCAACCCAGCAACTCTACACGTGTCCTTGTCTTTGCGGCTGTGTGCAGTGCGGGCCTTGGAGGAGGAACAGCCACCGGATGGGTTGGGGCGCACCTGTCTATGCCTCTCCCCGTCTTTGCTACTCAAGCGAGGCATCATCTCACCTGTGCCATTCAGGAATCGTAGTTTTAACTGGCGGATGATGATGATGATGATGATGATGATGATGATGATTATGCACGTATGTGATTGTGTGTAGCTGGACGGACTAACTAAGTAACTAACTGGCTGGCTGGCTGGTTGGCTTCGAGTGTGTTTTGTTTTCGGTGCAACGGCGTCTGAGTCAAATAGCGTTGCAGGGGGAGGAAGCTGCTAATGCCGGGACATGCGAGAAGCACGAGAGAAAGGAGATGATGCTCCGTGTATCTCTTTCTCTTTCTCTCCCCATCTTCCTCCTCCTCCTCCTCCTCCTCCTCCTCTTCCTTTTTCCCTTACCTGCTTCGTACCGCCGCTTCCCCCGACCTGGCTCGGTGCTAGTTATACATGGAGTGGATGTGATGAGGTGATGATGGTGCGCGTTGTGTTCTCGAAGAGAAATCACCAAAGTACAAAGAAACAAGTGAATCATAAAAAAAGAAAAAAAAAAACTTTTCGTCGTGCAACTGTTGCAAAAAAACAAAGTGTACAGACCGGTTGGAGGGAGAGAGGGAGAGAAGAAGTAAGTGTCAGTCACATACACTTTCGTCATTTTCGTCTTGATTTGTGTCTTTGTTTTTGTTTTTCTTTACACCGTCGGTTCTTTGTGTTTGAAAAAAAAGAGCGAAGTTTTTTTGTTTTTTTTAGGGGGAAGTGATTGAAGAATAGGATTCCTTTAATTCTTCCTTCCTTCCTTTCCTTCATGCATTCCTTCCCACCTTCCTCTCCTCCTCCTTTCTTCCGATGTCTTTCAGGTAGGGAGGGAACGTGGGCATTTCTTTCTTTTTTTTCATGAGTTCGAGAAGCGACTGGCGTGTCTAGATTTTCCTTTTTTTTTTTCCCGCTCTGTGTCCCCGAGTGGGTGAGATATGGTTCGACTCCCAGACCCCGCAAACTCGGTCTCTCTCCAGACAAATGGCGGAGAATAGAGAAAGTGAGAACAGGCGAATTTAAAAGCAAGCGATGGAATCGATTTCGCAGTAATGCAGAATGTGCCTGAACAGTCCTTCCCCTCCCCCCTCATGTCGAGATTTCCCTCGTTTTCTCAGCCTCCGTCGCTATAGACTCGGGAACCGGTCGAGCGTGACGTGTCCCTGCCTCGCCTCGCCTCGTCTCGCCTCCGCGCCTCTTGAGACAGTTTATCAGTATTTTTTTAATTATTTATTTTTTTTCCTTCCCTCCCTTTTATCCCGAGTCGAGTCTTTTACCTCGCCACGTGTCGAGTGCGGTGCGGTGCGAGGCGAGGCGAGGCGAGGCGGCGCGTGCTTGTCGCGGTGGGCGAGAGTCCGAAAGGGGGCGCTGCTTGCTGTCTGAGAGGGATTTGGAAAGCTCGAGAAAAAAAAGGGAAGAAATTAGAGAAAACTATTCCTCCTCCGTTTCTTTCATTCAGATTCGCACAGTCATTAGTTTCAGTGATCGAGGCGCCTTCGCTGTGTGTCAAAAGGAGTTTGTTTACCTGTTGGGCTAAGGGTTTGCGGCGGTGCTCTCTCGGGTACGGCGGCGCAGGCCTTCATTGTGCGTGGGGTTCCGGGCTCTCTCTCTCTCTCTCTCTCTCTCTCTCTCTCTCTCTCTCTCTCTCTCTCTCTCTCTCTCTCTCTCTCCATCTCTCTCTCTCTCTCTCTCTCTCTCTCTCTCTCTCTCTCTCTCTCTCTCTCTCTCTCTCTCTCTCTCTCTCTCTCTCTCTCTCTCTCTCTCTCTCTCTCTCTCTCTCTCTCTCTCTCTCTCTCTCTCTCTCTCGCTCTCTCTCGCTCGCTCTCTGGCTTCGAGGTCTAGGCGTCGGAGGGGTAGTGCGCGAGTCCGGGGGAGGGGGGGGGGGGTGTCCTCCTACCGCCGCGTGTCTTCTGTCTTTAGTTTTGTATCGGAATTGAAGTTGTGGTCGGCATCTTCTGAGAGGAGAGGTTTACCCACACTGTGTGTAGGAACAGTTGCAGGGCGTAATATCTCTTCGTTTGAATTTTAAAGACACGATTTCCCCTCACTCTCCCCTCTTCCCCCCTCACCTTTCCCCCCTTCCCCCCTCACCTTTCCCCCCTTCCCCCCTCACCTTTCCCCCCTTCCCCCCTCACCTTTCCCCCCATCAATAGTCAACGTAGGAGCAGGCTCCGCAAAACATTCGTGACCCCGACCAGTAAGCTTTCTTTTCTTCTCTTCTCTTCTCTTTCTTTCTTTTCTCTTTTATGGAAAAGCGAGAGGATACCATGGGCCGAAACGCGCTGTTTATTCTGTCAGTGGCCAGACTTGCGTGCGTGCATGTTTGTTTGTTTGTTTGTTTGTTTATGGTTGAGAACTAACGTCGACCGGAAAAAAAGAAAGAGAAAAGCAAACCATTTTTCCTCCCCTAGTTCGCAATTCCCACTTGTGTTTTCGCATCTCTGGCCACTTGTTTGCGAGGAATCTGTATCATATGTTGAACTACAAAACGGGTATTTAGATAAACAGTAGTTGTATCTCCAGTGGAAGTTCTCATGTAGACACGTGCACATTTTATGCGGTTCTGAGAGTTGAGAATGACCCGCCAAACACTACCTCAAAGGTTTAGCGCAGAAATTTGAGCCTAGTGGAGGTACAGTTTAATGGTCATTTTGGCTTGTCAGACCAATCTTTTGAAGCATATATGATTGTAGATAAGAAAATAAATGAATAGGTAATAATAATAATAAAAAAAAAACAATTCAAGGGATAACTTCAGGCTGTAGGCAGCTTCAGGTACTACATTTCATGAATCATAGAAGTCTGTGCTATTTACCCATGACCACTGTTTTTAAAGTGTATTTTCTCCACATATTGTAATTTTATTTTGAATGACTGATTATGTGAATTCTTTTAGGCTGATGATGATGATGAAGAAGAAACAAAAGAAAAAAAAAACATTTTTGATCTCTGCATTTTTTATAATGATGTACCTTTTGTATTAGTGAGCCGGAAGAAACAAAAACAAAGATAGACAAACAAAACAAGAAAATAATAAAAAAAAAAAACTTTCTCCCCCCAAAAAAATAAATATACATAAAATACAATTTACATTTTAGTAGTGATTTCACGTCTATTTTTTTGTCTCTCTCGTCTCAAAGTCTCTCACATTGTATTGCATCATGTGTTTAGGATGTGTCTCTGCTGTGAAGGGACAGATGAAAGGCCTCGGTTTAAGAAAAAGAGAGAGAAAAAAATAAATTATCTCTCCAGGGTGTGATGTAGTGGAGGCCAGACTGTGGATAAGTTGCAGGTTGGTCCAGTTCATGATGAGGGGGTAGGGGGTGTGGGGTGGGGGGTGGGGGTTATGGGGAAGGGGAAGGGGAAGGGGAGGGAGAGGGATTTATGGTCTAGACTTCTTTTTTCTTTTCTTTTTTTTTCTTTTTTGTTCCTGTTTCTTCTAGTTTTTTTCTTCTTTTTTTTCTTTTTTTTATGGGAACGAAACCAGACAAAATAAGTGGACTCGTTCCCCGTGACAGAAGAGGGGTCATTTCGACGGCAATGAAGTTTTTGATGGTGGTATGAAGTGATATTATTTGTATTTATATATATAGAGAGAGAGATATGTGTTATTTGGATCCAGTATTTCATTCAGTGAGCACGTCTTTTTTGTATCAATATTATTATTTTGACTTTTCATTATCATTACTGTGAAGGACTTGTGTAATGTACCTCTGTATTTACCACACGTGTTTGTAATGGCCCGGCGATCGTCCGTTTGTTACAAGGGCGATGCGGGTGGCCAGGTTGGAGAAAGAAAGAAAAAAAAGGGTTTTATCTGTTTTCGTCTTCTCGGGAAAAGTTACTTGCCTTCGGAGAACTACTGTATGTTAAGTGGATGGCGGATTGACTTTTTTTTATTTTTTTTATTAAGAATGTATAAAGGTTTTTGGATTTTTAAGTTGTCGTCTATATTAGACGGAGTACGTGCTAAGTAAGGGCGAAGTATGTGTTAGGCCGGAGGGTGTGTGTTTGGCACTGTTATGCCTCGAATTTGAATTCTTTTTTATTTAGATATTGGTGTCCTTTTTTTGTTTTTTGTCTAAAAGCTTTGTTGCCGTAATGACCTGTAATTACACACATACACACACAGACGCACATGCTCATGCGGGTATGCTTGCATGTAGAAACACATACATGCGCGTTATCCACAACAGACACACACATCCATACAAGAGTCTAGCTGAAGTGTACAATTAGTGTGAATGTATAAACACCCTGTGTATCTCTCTCTCCACATTGAATAGTGCAACATCACTATGTGTAAGAGATTTGCAATAAAATAGAAAGACATAAAATGTTATTGTTTTATTCCTCTTGATATAGTAATGGACAGCTGGAATATATATATATATACAGATGTGAAGGATGCAGCGGGAAATGGTTAGCAATGCCGTTACGAACGAGAAAGTTTTACTGCAAATTTGAAAAGTGAATTCCAGAGCATATGAGAAATGTGACAAAAGAACTAGGACTGCGTACATAGACGCGCGCACACACGCGCGCGCGCGTGTGCGCTTATGTGTGTGTTTTATATATATATATATATATATATATATATATATATATATATATATATAATATATATAATAATATATATATATATATATATATATATATATATATAATATATATATATATATATATATATATATATATATATATATATATATATATATGTATATACATACATATACACATACACACGCACACATATATATGTGTATATATATTTTTTATATATATACATTTATATATATGTATATATATTACGTATATATGTATATATATATATATATATTATATATATATATATATATATATATATATATACATATCATACATATATATATTTATATTATATATATATATTTGCATATATATGTATATATATATATAATTTGTATATTTACCTATATCTATCTATCTATCTATATAGATTCACACACACAATACTAAATTCGTCCATATGACTTTGGTTTTTCAAAGCAGCGGCCATGTCCCCCGCTCTATGAAATAATTCCCGTATAAATTTTCTCTTTGGGTTTTCTGAAACGCGGGAAATGTATTTTCCAGACTCCCGGCAGAAATGTGCGGTCAAGATATTAAATCCTATTCTCTATTTTCGATTCCATTGCATTAAAAATACTCGACTTGATTTTTGGATGAGGAAAACGAACATGGAAAAAGATGCGCTGAAATAAAAATGGTTTTGCCTGCCATGTGAGTTTCTTTCTCTCTTTTTCTTTTTTTTTCTCTCTCTCTCGCTCTTTCTTTAGCTCACTCTCTTTCTCTCTCTCTCTCTCTCGCTCTTGCTCTCGTTTTCTCTCTCTCTCTCGCTTTCTCTCGCTCTCTCGCTCTTGCTCTTGCTCTCGCTTTCTCTCTCTCTCTCTCTCGCTTTCTCTCTCTCGCTCTCTTCTCGCTTTCTCTCTCTCTCTCTCTCTCTCTCTCTCTCTCTCTCTCTCTCTCTCTCTCTCTCTCTCTCTCTCTCTCTCTCTCTCTCTCTCTCTCTCTCTCTCTCTCTCTCTCACTCGCTCTCTCGATCTGCCTCTCCAACTAGATTATCTCTCTTCTCGGTCTCTGTCTGTATGTCTCTCCCTCTCACCCTCCCTCCCTCACTCTCTCTCTCACTGCCAACACTCCTCTTTTCCACGACAATGAACATCCTTCTCTCTCTCTCTCTCTCTCTCTCTCTCTCTCTCTCTCTCTCTCTCTCTCTCTCTCTCTCTCTCTCTCTCTCTCTCTCTCTCTCTCTCTCTCTCTCTCTCTCTCTCTCTCTCTCTCTCTCTCTCTCTGCCTTTCTTCCTTAAATATATGAATATACGAGAAGACCTGTCTTGACCTGCCCTATTGATAATCCACCCGCAACTTGATGTAACTTGACATGGCTTGCGGTCGAAACGGGAGAAGTGACAGTTACTTTCATTTTCAAGAAGCTGTAATATGACTTATAAATATATATTTTTTTAGAAATATATCTTTATATTGGGTTTCTTTTTTTTTGGGTTGTGTGTTGTCTTTTTTTTTTTTTCATCGTGCAACAATGAGTAAATGATGTGTGAATATATTAGGTGTGAATTATTTGTATATACGTGATGCATGCGTAATGCAGAAAATGAATAAATAAAGAGAAAGAAACAAAAACGCACTCTATTGCTTAGTTTTCATGTTTACCAAAAGAAATAAAAAAGCAAGAAAAAAGAGCTATAATTCATGATTTTCATACTTAATGTGTTTGCCAACGAATGTAGAACACAACTTTTTTTTTTCTTCTGAAGTCTCACTCTAACCTCTCTCCTTACCGAGCCCTCACACTTTTTTTTCTTCTTCTTCAACAACTCACACACTCGACATTGTTCTCGTCTTTCACACTTCTTGAATCTCACATCTCTTTTTTTTTTTTCTTTTTTTTTTTTTTTTCTTTTTTTAAGATAGTCTGAGCAACCACTCTTGTCTTTCCGTTTTCTTTACCGTTCGTGTCATATATATTATTAAACGAGATTATAAAGCAGAAGAAACTTTATCTTTTTTATTCTACATGTTTATATCGTATTCCTGTTACCAATACTATCGTGCTGATAATGTAAAATTATTCACTAGTCGAATGGAAATATGTGATATGTGAACACTTCTCATACATTGTTAAAAGATAAGAAATGTTTGTAGTCTAGAATCAAGGACAGCAATAATATTGTAGTGATATAGCTCTACCCTTTATTGAAAATTATTTGTTGTAAGAAGAGTAAATAATAATTCTTAAAAAATAAACAGAGGCGCACAGAAAACAAAACCGAATAAAGATTGTGCATTTGTAAATCCTCTAACTGTTCTTGTATCTTGTCTCTTTTGTATTCTCTTTCTTTCTCTTTCTCTTTCTCTTTCTCTTTCTCTTTCTCTTTCTCTTTCTCTTTCTCTTTCTCTTTCTCTTTCTCTTTCTCTTTCTCTTTCTCTTTCTCTTTCTCTTTCTCTTTCTCTTTCTCTTTCTCTCTTTCTCTTTCTTTTTTCTTTCTCTTTCTCTCTATTTCTCTCTCTCCCTTTCTCTTTCTCTTTCTCTTTCTCTTTCTCTTTCTCTTTCTCTTTCTCTTTCTCTTTCTCTTTCTCTTTCTCTTTCTCCCTCCTTCCCCAGCCTTTGTAGTCTTTCCTTTCTACTTTCTCCTTCCTCCTTCCTTCCTTTCTCTCCATTCCTCTTTTTTTCTCCTCTTCTCCCCTTCCCATCTCCTCTCGCTTTCCTTACACCCCCTTAATCTTACTCCTTTTCATTCCTCTTCCTCCTTCTCTTTCTTCCTCTTCTTCTTTCTCCCCATTTATCCTTCCTTCCTCTCTCCTGTGTTCTTCCTCCAATTTCTCTCTCCTTTCCCTCTTTTTTCATACTTATTTCTCTCTCTCTCTCTCATCACTCACCATACATCTTCTCTCCCAATCTCCCTTCCCTTTCTCCACCCTTCTTCCTTCCTCTCTTTTCTCTTTTACTCCTTTCTTACTCCAGCCGCCCCCCCTCCCCTCCCCTCCCCCGTCACCCAACCGTCACATATTTTATACGTATCATGATTTTTGTTTCTTTTCCCATTAATTTTCGTTCTCATGTGTCAGTCTCTTTTTTAGCATTGTGTGTTTCTATTTATCTATTTTTTCTTTCTTCTCTCTTTGTTTATGTGTATGTATTTATTTATCTCGTTCTTTATCATAAGTTTTCTCTCTGTCATTCTGTTTGTCCGTTTCTCTTTCTCTCTTTCTCGCTTATTATCTTTCTCGGTCTCTCTTGTTCTCTTTCTCTCTCTCTATCTATCTATCTATATTTATATCTCTATATATCTATCTATCTATCTATCTATAGTTATATCTCTATCTATCTATCTATCTATAGTTATATCTCTATCTATCTATCTATCTATAGTTATATCTCTATCTATCTATCTATCTATAGTTATATCTCTATATATCTATCTATCTTGAATCCATATATAGATACAGCGATTGACTGGACCCTCCCCTTTCAAATTTCTCCTCTGCTGTCTAATTCATTCGCGTTTTGCCTTCTGTTTTCCCACTGTCTCTTACCCCCTCTTCCTCCCCTGATCCTTTTCACTCCTTCACCCCTTTCCTTCTGACCTCCGTCTCCTCCTCCTTCTCCCTCTTTCATCCCCTTCTCCTTTTCTCTCCTCCTCTCCTTCCTTTACTCTTCTCTTTCCCCTTTCCTCTTCCTTCTTCCACTTTTCTATCCTCCTCCCCTTCCCTCACCTACCCCCTTCCTTCTCCCTCATCTCTCTCTCCAAAGTTACTCCCTCTCCTCCCCCCCCCCCTCGCCTCCACGGAAAACAAACAGATTGCTCTACGTGGGTGGTGTGGGAACTCACTCCCCCCCTTCCCCCCCGTCCCCTCCATCTGTGTTCCCGGCTCCCCCTCTCCCCCCTGTCCACCTACTTCCCCGGGTCTCTTACCCCTTCTGCCTCTCCCCTCCTTCCCTCCCGGCTCTCCCCCACTCCCTCCCACCCAATCTACCTCCCCCTCCCCCTCCCCCTCCCCCTTCCTCTCCATCCAGCTTCCCTCATCTCCTTCCTCCCTCGCTCCCTCCCTCCCTCCCTCCCCCACCCCTTCCCCGTTGGCACTCGCTAGAGGCTGCGTGCGATACCTCCCCCCTGCCCCCTCCCCCCCACACACAATTTACCCCTTGCCTTTCTTTGGCCTTTTTTGATCTTGCTCTCTTTAATTCCTCACTCACACGCACAGTCGACCT
>NW_028234417.1:3767290-3772290 GCF_977035675.1 Penaeus japonicus | reverse complement strand
CTCTCTCTCTCGTCTCTTTCTCTCTCTCTCTCACTCACTCTCTCTTTCTATGTCTCCATCTGAAATTTACTACATCAACATTACAAACTCTCCTTTTCTCTCTCTGTCACAAATCCAAAACCTGGCGTTACGTCCACACATTCTCAGAAAGAAAAAATCTTTTCAATGAAGAAGAAGAAGAAAAAAAACAAAAAAACTGCATGTTAACTCAAGCAACAAGTCTTCTTCAGGCTAACTATAAACGATATTTTCAATTCATAAGGTAATGTCAATATTTTCCTTTACTGTCTGTACAAACTACAAAGAAGAATTATATATTTCTGACATCAGGATTACGGCATACATTTGTTTTATGTTTGCAGTGCAATAGCAAACTGAATACTTTGCAATGTGTTGCATGTGTTATTATGAAATATATATTGAGTGTACGTGTCCTCAAGTATTTTGTCAAGTGTGTTAAAAATTGCGGATTGTTCGAATAAACAGGCAAATAGCTATCACTTGTGGTTCGGTTTGCATAACCTGTGAATTCTACGATATTCTTTAAATGGGAACTTCTCTCTCTCTATCTCTATCTCTCTCTCTCTCTCTCTCTTTATCAATCTATCTGTCTCTCCTATCTTCTGTCCTTTTATATGAGTGTTTTACTTTTCTCTCATTATATTTCTCTCTCTTTTTTTCTCTCTCTCTGTCTCTCTTTCTCCTCTCTCTCTCTCTCTCTCTCTCTCTCTCTCTCTCTCTCTCTCTATTTGTCTCTTTCTATCTATCTATCTGTGGATATGTATGTTTTACTCTTACTCTCTTTCTATCTTTCTATATTTTCTGCCCCTCCTCCCTTCCTCTGTGGGCATTTGTGTTTTACTTTTACTTTCCCTTTCTCCTCCTCTTTACTTTTATGTTGACTTATTACTCTTTTTCCATCTCTTCCCCTCTCTCTCTTAACCTCCTCACTCCCCCCACCCCCTCTCCTCCCCTCGTCCCTGCCTCACAATTTTCCCTTTACTTCTGAATGTGTAAATCGCCCCCCCCCCACCCTCCACCCTCCACCCCTCCACCCGTCCACCCCACCCTTCACCTCTCCACCAGTCCACCCTCCACCTCTCTGCCCCTCCACCTCTCCGCCCCTCCACCCGTCCACCCGTCCACCCCTCCGCCCCTCCACCCCTCCACCCCTCCACCACCCCACCCCACCCTCCACCCCTCCTCCTCCGCCTCTCCTTCCATCCTTGAGTGACGTCGAGGGACAGACACTGACGTCCGGGCCAAGATTGCTGGACTTGGTCGAGTCAAGGAGTGTGAGTGACAGGTGAGGGTGTCATGACTCAGCACTTCGAGGGAAAGGAAAGGTGTAGGTTACGAATTGTGTTAGTGATCCCCCGCATGGCTGGCTGTGTGTGTGTGTGTGTCTATCTTGTCTGTCTGTCAATGTTTGGATTGTTTTTTTGTTTTTTTTCTTTTTGTCATAAACTTTCTCTTTCTCTTAAAAATGTGGGTCTTAGTGTCTCTTATCTCTTGGGAAAGGCTTGGATGTCTCTTCTGAGTTTAAACTGATTGATTTATGGTCATTTGTTTGTTAAAGGTGAATAATTCGTCATCGTGTATGAGTAGATGAAGTAATAAGAATTAAAGTCATGAATAAAAATGTATATATATATATATATATATATATATATATATGTGTGTGTGTGTGTGTGTGTGTGTGTGTGTGTGTGTGTGTGTGTGTGTGTGTGTGTGTGTGTGTGTGTGTGTGTGTGTGTATGTGTGTGTGTGGTCACATCCACGCACATACATCCATTACAAGAGCGACTCTGAGACAAATGAAAACGCAAGTAAAGTAAGCCATTCTTAGGACCCCCGCATACCGTGCCCTCGGTTCAGGTCTTAGCCGGGGACTGCACAATGACGGAACCATCGACCCGAACGAATGAAGAAGTCGTGTTGCAGAAGGTCGTTATGGCTGCAAGTACGACCGTCATTGAACCACTTTGGGAACCCTCCTCTTGTTCGTCTTTCTTTCTTTCCCTCTTTCTGACTCTATTTACTTCTTACTTTCTTCAAAGCTCCCTCCCCGCCTCTCTCTCTCTCTCTTCTTCTGAATTTGAATTCTCCTCTCTCCTCTCTCTCTTCTCTCTCTCTCTCTTCTCTCTCTCTCTCTCTCTCTATCTCTCTGACCTTCTCTCTCTCTATCTCTCTTTCTCTCTTCCTCTCTCTCTCTCTCTCTCTCTCTCTCTCTCTCTCCGCCTCCTCTTCTCCAGCCACTCCCCTTTTTCTCCCCCCCCCCCTCTCTCTCTCCGTCTCCGCCCTTATACTCCTCAGAGCACCTGAACACCACTATGTTAATCTCACCCACGTTGTTTACCTGCGCGCTGTGATACCTAGTCCAAGATCAACATCGGCCTATGGTAGCCACGCCATTGTGTAAACGTCATTCCCTAAATAAAATGTAAACCCAAGCTTGTGTAAACTGGGGCGGGGTGTAAGGGTGTAATAGAGTGGAGAAGGGAGGTGGGAAGGGAGAAGCGGGGATGGAGGGGGGGGGGTAAGAGGGTAAGGGTGAAGGGTCAGTTCTCAAGTGACGGGTATCAGTATCGGTACACACTTTGTTTCCTGAAGTTCCATCTCGAGTTTATGCTCACCCTTGAGAAACGGCGTTCTCTCGAGGGTTGGGAAATTTTTCGCTAGATTGGTCCTTCCATTTTTCTGACTCTTCTTCTCGAAGCGTGGAGCCAGCTGATTGGTTCGGGGTTCGGGGATGTCGAGCTCTGATTGGTTCATTGCTCGTTTCTTACGCGGCAGCTGATTGGCTAGTTTCCGTTTCGTGCTTTCAACGTGTATCTTTCCCCTAACGAAGAATGTGAAAAACAAATAATGGCTTATTTGTTTTTCAGTAGAATTTAATGTGAGAGTTTATAATGAATCAGATGTTTCTAAAATTAGATAGAAAAGGATTCAATAGCGGAATTTAGCGGCAAGAGCATGCAGAGATTTCTGCATCCATCTTCAAGTGGTCAGGTGATATTTCTTCAAAATTGACATTCTTTTGATATCACATTGTTATTGAATTGTATATCATTATATAAGTGACCTAGTATAGGATTACTATCGATTGTATACATAAACATTGATTACATTAACATAAACAAATGATATTATTCAAATGATATACTGAGAAAGAGAGAGAGAGAGAGAGAGAGAGAGAGAGAGAGAGAGAGAGAGAGAGAGAGAGAGAGAGAGAGAGAGAGAGTTAAATAGATAGATAGATAGAGAGAGGGAGATATATAGAAATAGATAGAGATAGATAGAGAGAGAGAGAAATAGAGAGATGGAGATAGATAGAGAGAGAGAGATAGAGAGAGGGATGGAGATAGATAGATAAATAGAGAGAGAGAGAGATAGAGAGAGGAAGATAGACAGATAGAGAGATAGATAACTAGATAGAGAGAGAGAGAGGAAGATAGATAGATAGAGAGAGAGATAGATAAATAGAGAGAGAGAAATAGAGAGATGGAGATAGATAGAGAGAGAGAGATAGATAGATAAATAGAGAGAGAGAGAGATAGAGAGAGGAAGATAGACAGATAGAGAGATAGATAACTAGATAGAGAGAGAGAGAGGAAGATAGATAGATAGAGAGAGAGATAGATAAATAGAGAGAGAGAAATAGAGAGATGGAGATAGATAGAGAGAGAGAGATAGAGAGAGGGATGGAGATAGATAGATAAATAGAGAGAGAGAGAGATAGAGAGAGGAAGATAGACAGATAGAGAGATAGATAACTAGATAGAGAGAGAGAGAGGAAGATAGATAGATAGAGAGAGAGATAGATAAATAGAGAGAGAGAGAGAGATTCGACATCGCCGCGCAATAACACTGATCGACCTCACCCGGACGCTCGGCATGACGCAACCTCCGCGTAGCCGCCCCCGCCCTCGCCAGCGCCCACGTGGGAGATCTCTCAAGGTGTTGAGTTTCATCCTATTTCTTAACTGCTCCTCAGCATTTCTAAATATATACTCCATCCGCATCGCAAGATCGTTGGCCCTAAAACTGTCAGCAAGACAAAACCACACTGTAAACAATCAGGGAGTGAAAATGGTATTTTAAGTGTCCATAATTCTTGGCCTTTCAAGTTGCATGAGTAATGATGTACTTCACCTATCTATGCTTCAAAGTGTTATGAAGTTAGACCACACTCGGGAAGGACATTCAACTAGGAGGTATCGGTATCAACACGTAAAGAACACTTCTTGGTGTCTTGGAACAGGAATTTCGCCTTTACGACTCTTGTATGAACATAGACACCACAGCCTAATGTGACTCAATCACAAACACCATAACCCCATGAGATTAGACCATAGACACACCACCACCCGTATGGCTAGACTCTCAAGCCCATAGCCCATATAACTAGACAAGAGAGTCTTGCACCAGATGTATAAGGGAGAGAAAGAACTTCGGACTCGTCGGGAGTGTAAGAGGAGACAGCTGTGCTCTCCATCGACACCTGTAGGCCAAGAGGAGTGTTGAAATCGGACACCTTCTCACGCAAGGCTTCGTTCGTCATCTCGCACGAATTTCGATCTCCCGATTCTCTTTCCCTCTTGCGTCTCCACGCGCTCTCTCTCCCTCTTGCGACTCCTCTCTCTCTTTCTCCCTCTCGCGTCTCCACTTCTTCTCTCCCATTCACTCTCTCCCTCTCGCGTCTCCACTTCTTCTCTCCCATTCACTCTCTCCCTCTCGCGTCTCCACTTCTCTCCCATTCACTCTCTCCGTCTCGCGTCTCCGTCCTCTCCTCTGGTCTCTACTTCTTCTCTCCCACTCACTCTCCTCTCCACTCACTTCTCTCTCCTCTTTCACTTTCTCTTTTGTCTCTCTCTCCCTCATCTCTCTCTCTCCCTCTCGCGTCTCCACTCACTCTCTCCTCTTACTTTCTCTGTTTGTCTAGTCTCGCCTCCTCTCACTCTTTACTCACGTTTCCTCTCACTTCCTCTGCTCATTTC
>NW_028234417.1:3757290-3759790 GCF_977035675.1 Penaeus japonicus | reverse complement strand
AGAGAGAGAGAGAGAGAGAGAGAGAGAGAGAGAGAGAGAGAGAGAGAGAGAGAGAGAGAGAGAGAGAGAGAGAGAGAGAGAGAGAGAGAGACAGAGAGAGAGGGAGAGAGAGGAGGAAGAGGGAGAGTGAGAAGGAGAGAGAGAGAGAGAGAGAGAGAGAGAGAGAGAGACAGACAGACAGAGAGAGAGAGAGATAGAGAAGGGTACTGCAAGAGTCAGCTTACTTAGACAAACAATCCACGTCGAAATCAAAGACCCTGCGCTTGTTTGTTAATAACCGCCCGCTTAATTGGCTCAACGACCGAGAAACGAGGATGGCCGCTCTGTTGACATGTTGATCAATGCGCCTATTTATTTCTCTATGACTTGTGTGGTCGCGTGGCTGTGTTTTTATTTTGTCTCGTTTTCTTTTTTCTTTTATTTTATTCTTTCTTTTTTTCTCTCTTGGTGGTGATGGCGTGGACACTACGGCGCCGGAGTCGATACGGGTGGTGATGTGTTTAGAACTTTGCTGTGATTTTCGATGGTGGTTAGAGTGTGTTTGTGTGTGTGTGTTTGTGTTTGTGTGTTTGTTTATGTGTGTTTGTGTGTATTTGTGTGTGTTTGTGTTTGTTTGTGTGTGTGTGTTTGAGTGTGTGTGTGTGTGTGTGTGTGTGTGTGTGTGTGTGTGTGTGTGTGTGTGTGTGTGTGTGTGTGTGTGTGTGTGTGTGTGTGTGTGTGTGTGTGTGTGTGTGTTTGTGTATGAGTGTGTTTGTATGTGTGTGTGTATGTGTACACGTATTTATGTATGTATGTGTGTGCATGAGTGTGTGTGCGTGAATACACATGTGCATGTATGTATGTACCCGAATCAATGCATGAACACGCCTAACACACCCAACCAACGCCAAAAACATAATAACGAGAATGACAAACATTCACATCATCCCAATTTAATGGAGTATCACAGAACCTTCCATGTCCACATCGCTTTCTCCTTCCCTCCACATCCAAACAAAGCTTAACTACCATACAGTAAGGTTCATTCAAGCTGAAGAGAAAGGCAAAAGAAAACATTTTATGAGATTCAATGTTTGTGGTCGTGTTTTTTTTTTACATACATTGGATGAGCGTGGATTCCCTGACAGTCTGTCTGGTTTGTTGTGTTGTTAGCTATTGTTTATCTATTTATCTATTTTTGCGTCTTGTTCTATTATCATGGTGTGTCTTCTTCCCCTTTGCATGTTGGAGTTGTGTTTGTCTGTCTCTTTCTTTGTCTGTCAGGCTGTCTCTGTCTCTTTGTTTGGTTGTCTCCATGCCTGTCTCTCTGTTTCTATCGGTCTGTCTATCTCTGTCTCTGTCTGTCTGCCTCTGTGCCTGTATGTCTGTCTCTGTTTGTCTATCTGTCTGTCTGTCTGTCTCTGTCTCTCTGCCTGTCCCTCCCCCCCCCCCCCCCCCTCTCTCTCTCTCTCTCTCTCCTTTTCTCTCTCTCTCTCTCTCTCTCTCCTTTTCTCTCTCTCTCCTTCTCTCTCTCTCTCTCTCTCTCTCTCTCTCTCTCTCTCTCTCTCTCTCTCTCTCTCTCTCTCTCTCTGAATAAATTGATATTTGTACTTGAAAGTGAAAGTAACACCTCAAAATGTACAGTTGTGCTATTCCGCTGCCGTTCGGATAAGTATTTACATTTAACACGCACACCTATGCCATAAATCTCACAAATAATTTACTTTACAGGATAAATGATACATATTAAGTTATATAGGCCTCGTTTACATCCACAGAATTAAGACAAAGGTGTAACTTGGAAATAACTAATCGGGGGTACAGGAATGCGGTACTTTTTATGTGCTCTTTACGATATATGAGACTGTAAATGGTACAGAGGTACGGGGCAGTTACCGAGAAGCTTGCAGAGTGCATTGTCTTAATTTGCATTCCCATAGAAGATATTAGAACAGTTAATGAGCCTTCACAATAGTTTAAGTGGCTTTATGTAATAATTCAAGTGGCTTTATGTTAGTTACTTGTACCACAGACTTGCACTTACAGAAACACCAACGAGGGAATAAAATTATTTACCCTTCTTGTTCACTTGTTTTTTTCTTTTTTTTATTGTTCTTAGAGGTAATACGAAAGCGAGCAGCTTGGATTAACACCTGGCATCAACGGAGCTTTAGCACCTGTTGATGTAGGGGCATTAAGTGATCGAGCTCCCGAGTAACAGATACCGAGCTCAACGCTGAAGCCTTTTATTGCTGAAATAGAGATCCTTCCCCTTGTTTAGTTATTTCCTCTCGTCTTGACGTCTCCAGACTGCCTCCTTCACCTCGTCTTTTATTATCTTTATCCCCTCTCCCTTAAAGAATAAAATAAATATATATAAACGCACGCATGCAAGCACTTCGCAATAGGCAAACACTGTTAATCACGTACACATTCTCTCTCTCTCTCTCACACATACACACATGTGTGTATATATATATATATATGTGTGTGTGTGTGTGTGTGTATATATATATATATA
>NW_028234417.1:3749790-3752290 GCF_977035675.1 Penaeus japonicus | reverse complement strand
GAGGGAAAACGAGAAGCAGATGAATGGAAAGACAAAAGCCTGCGGAGGAATGGGGAACAGAGACAGGTAGAAAATTATTCAAGACATGAAATTGGAGAGAGAGAGAGAGAAAGAGAGAGAGAGAGAGAGAGAGAGAGAGAGAGAGAGAGAGAGAGAGAGAAGCAACGAGAAAAGAAAATCGACGCGGGTAAACACGAGGAGAAAAAAGGAGACCTGGAAACTTCTACAAAATTTCTACATTTTCGCAAAGTATGAAAAAAAATAAAAAAATAAAAGAAGAACGCAGAGGAAGGAAAATAATATGAGTTGAAAAATAAATCGATTTTTTTTACACTTTTGTGAAGAGTTTTGTTATTTCACACGTGTTCGCCATTTTAATTCTGTGGTTTCTTTTACCCTCCCCCCTCTCTCTTCCTCTCTCTATCTCTTTCTTTCTTTCTTTCTGTCTTTCTCTCTTTGTTTATCTTATGTTTTCAATTCTCTTCCTCATTTCTTTTTAGTTCTAAAAGAATCCTGGTCTCGTTTCTTATCTCTCCTTTATTATTTTGTGTCTATTCCTTTCTCTAAGTGCATCTTTCTCTTTCCTCTGTCTGTCTGCATTTCTTTCTTTCTCTCTCTCTCTCCCTCTCTCTCTCTCTCTCTCTCTCTCTCTCTCTCTCTCTCTCTCTTTCTCTATTTTTTTTTCTCTCTCTCTGCCTCCTCCCTTCCCTCTCTCTCGTTCCTTCTCCCTCTTTCTCTGCCCCCTTCCCTCCCTCCCTATCTCCCTCTTTACCTCCCTCCCTCCCTCCCTCCCTCCTTCCCAAACTTGCGGTTAGGTCGTGCGGTTCGCCACAGAGACGAAAAAGATGCATTAATATGGCAGAACACAGAGGCTGGGACCATGAGTGTTATAATGGAGGTTGGTGAGAAGGCTAGAAGAACCCCCCCAACCCCCCTACCAACCCCCCTTCCACCTTCCCTCCATCCATCCCACCCCACCCTCTCACCTCAACTTACTCCCCCAACCCCCCTTCCACCCTCTCTCCCTCCACCCCACCCCACCCTCTCACCCCCTCTTACTCCCCCACCCCGCGCAACCCCACTAACCCAAAGGAGGGGTGGAGGGTGGTGGGTGGGGGGGTGGGGGGAGCTGGGCGCAAAAGGGAATTACCTCAAAAATGTCGGACGAAGTTATTGGTAAGAGGGGGGAGGGATGGAGGGAGAGAAAGAGGGAAGAAGGGAAGCAAGGAGGGTGGGAGGAAGGGAGGGAGGGTGGGAGTGAGGGAGGGAGGGAGGGTGGGAGGCAGGGAGGGAGGGTGGGAGGATGGGTGGGAGGAAGGGAGGGTGGGAGGAAGGGAGGGTGGGAAGAAGGGAGGGAAGGAAGGAGGGTGGGAGGGAAGGAGGGAGGGAGGGTAGGAAGGAGGGGTGGAGGGAGAGAAAGAGGGAAGAAGGGAAGCAGGGAGGGTGGGTGGGAGGATGGGAGGGAGGGATGGAGGGTGGGAGGCAGGGTGGGAGGCAGGGAGGGAGGGTGGGAGGAAGGGAGGGTGGGAGGGAAGGAGGGAGGGTGGGAAGGAGGGTAGGAAGGAGGGATGGAGGGAGAGAAAGAGGGAAGAAGGGAAGCAGGGAGGGAGGGAGGGAGGGAGGGAGAGAGGGAGGGAGGGAAGGAAGGAGGGAGAGAGCGAGGAAGGGATGGGAATGAGGGAGTGAAGGAGAGAGGACGTAAAGGACGAAGGAGGGCATGAAAAGAGGGAGGCAGAAGAGGGGCAAAGAAGGGAGGGAGAGACAAGGAGATCTTCCACCATTGTTGACATCTTTCAAGAGTTTACGAAGGGTCAATCTATTCTGCGGGGGAGAGGGGGTGGGGGTGGGGGTAGGGAAGGGGGTGGAGGAGGTTCGACCAGGGGGCATCCTTGTTTCCCTCTACCCCCCTCCCCTCCCTCTCTCCTGTACTCTCCTACCCTCTCCTCCCCCCACCGTATCTTCCCCCTTTTCTCTTCCCCATAGCCTTCTTGCCCCCCCCCTCTCCACTTTCCTCCTCCTACTTCTTTCCTTCCCTTCCTTCGCCCCTCCTCCCCTCTTTGGCATTCTCCTCCTCTCCCCTTCCTTATCCCCCCTCCTCCTCCTCCCCCCCTGGCATCTTTCCTCCCCTCCCCTCCCATCCCATCCCATCCTAGCCCTCCTCTCCTGCTTCTCTCTCCCCATCCTCCCTTCCCTCCCCTCCCCCTCCCCCTCTTCACCCCTGGCAGTCTTCCTCTATCCCTCCTCCTCCTCCCCTCCCCATAGGTATCCCCCCATGACCCTTTCCCTCCCCGGGGCGCGGCGAGACAAGGTCATTTGTGTCTGTCTGTTTGTCTGAATGTTTATGAACATGTAATTTGTTAACTTTTTTTATGTTAACTTACATGCATGACTGCACTTTATGCCTTACCGTCTCTGCCTCGTGGGTAATGTATGCATTCTCACAAATGAATAAAAAGGTTTACATGCGTGCAAACTCATGTGCGAACGTGTATATATATAC
>NW_028234417.1:3729790-3737290 GCF_977035675.1 Penaeus japonicus | reverse complement strand
GAAGAAAATTCATTCGGTTCTTCAAGGTTAGTCTGAGCCGCTAGCCAACACCACCTTCAAGAAAATGATGATAAGATGATATAAGTGATAAGGCTGTTATCACTCCTCTTAGCTGAGTTGGAATTTTTTTTCCGTGTTATCAGCACCATTGTTTTTTCTCGCTCTTTTTTTGCTCGAGATAAGTTTTCTATCGTATAATGATGTCAGGTATAAAGTGGTGCTTGCGAATCAGCTGCTTAGAATATATGGCGTTTACAAATACATACGTTCATACTCATGTAAACAATTTCTCACACACACACACGCGCGCAGGCATGCACACACACATATACACGCACACGCAGGCATGAACACACATACACACACACACACACACACACACACACACACACACACACACACACACACACACACACACACACACACACATTCACACACACACACACACACACACACATTCACACACACACACACACACATTCACACACACACACACACACATTCACACACACACACACATTCACACACACACACACACACATTCACACACACACACACACACACACACACACACACACACACACACACACACATACACACACTCACACTCACATGCACACGCGCGTAGATGAACATGATAAGTTGCATCAACACTTTCAGTATCTATTGCGAAAAAAATATACTAAGTGAAAGAGAAAGAAAGAGAGAGAGAGAGAGAGAGAGAGAGAGAGAGAGAGAGAGAGAGAGAGAGAGAGAGAGAGAGAGAGAGAGAGAGAGAGAGAGAGAGAGAGAGAGGAAAAAAAAAGACACACCTGACAGATTGATTGACTACATGACAAGCACGTATACAGTAATACCAACAAAAGCCAGACAAACAAACAGAAAAAAAAACCCTCATAGGAAGTGAAAGAGGAAAGAGAAAGTTGAGAGTTAAAAAAAAGAAAAAAAGAAAGAGGAAAAAAAAAGACAGCGCAAGATCCTTTCCAAAAGCCTCACGTAGCATCGAAACAGATTCGGATAAGACCTCGACCATATTGTGTTAGCTGCATGACACCAAAGCATCTCGGTCGTGTACATATTTCCCCCCTCTCATTCCTTTGTTCTCCGCCCGTGATACATGCAGAGCGAGATGGCGGGGAACATGGGCGAGAAGAAAAGGAAAGACTGTATCATTCACAACGTATTGTTAGCTGCTTTTTTTTTCTTCTTCTTCTTCGTGGAGTCACTTTTTCCCTCCTCCGTTTTCTTTGAGAGGGTTTGTTTACTTTTTACTGTTTTTTGGGATTTTTTTTTTTCTCTGGAGCTTGTGTGTGTTTTTTTTATCTCTCTTTTTTGTGGATATGTATGATATTTCATTCTTTTGGGTCTGTTTCTTTGTCGGCATGTATCTTGTTTGTGGGTTGTTGTAGAGAGACAACACAATAGTTTTGAAATCCCTTTTAGAACGACTGTTTCGGCCTATTCTTCGTCTCTCCCTTTATACAGGTTTATCAATATGCTCCTCCTCCTCTGCTTTATTTCCATTTATTCCTTTCCTTCGAGTCTTCCACTTCCTCTCCTTTACTTTGTATTTTATTAAGTCTTTGGGTCGCTTTCCTACAATATTTTCACTCGTAGCTTTGGTAAAGACGAAGGCATCAACAAGATCTGGATGATATGATGATGACAAGAGTGAAATAAGATAAAATGAAAACATGAAAGTAGAAGAAGTGAAAAGACAAAAAGGCTGATACAATAGATATAAAGAAATAAACAAATAATTAGACTGATATCTAAGTAAATAAGGAATAAAAAAAACATCCGAAACATACTTGCTTTTTCACCAAATCATTTTCTTTTCTCTCTCCTGTATCATAGCAGAATAAAAATATTTTCCCGATCACAATACAATTTACTCTTTAGCCCCGCGCCCTCTGTATGACGTCATCTTTTGAGTGTGACGTACCGTCTTGATTGACACCACCAGCTCTTACTACAAGTTCAGCCCAGTCCAGATAAAAATGTACATGTCGTTAATTCTCAAGAGAAGCGATGTGTGAGAAAGAAGGGGAGGGAGGGAGGAAGGGAGGAGGGGAGAGGGAGAAGGAGAAGGAGAAGGAGAAGGAGAAGGAGAGAGAGAGGGAGAGAAAGAGAGAGAGAGAGCAAGAGAGAGAGAGAGAGAGAGAGAGAGAGAGAAAGAGAGAGAGAGCAAGAGAGAGAGAGAGAGCAAGAGAGAGAGAGAGAGCAAGAGAGAGAGAGAGAGAAAGAGAGAGAGAGAGAGAGAGAGAGAGAGAGAGAGACGAAGAAGACAAACAAGAAAATGTCAGCAATATAACGGAGGTAGCAATTTGCATAGTCTATTTTGCCAGTTTCCGAGCGAAGGGCCGCGAACTCGAAGATGTATATATGGATTCACCAAACAAATTGTCTTCTCTAAAAGACACATAAAATGCTTCACAAAATGAGAGGGAACGAAAGAAACGACTCTGTTTGACTCTGTCTTCGGACATTTTGTTTTGTCTTTTTTTGTTTTTCAGATTAAAAAAAAGTACTCACATACCTCACTCATAGAAATAACTATAAATGACCAACACACAAATGCCATGAACATCACAGTAAAAGTAAAACAACAAGATAACCAAATAAAAACAACACAAATAAAACACACACACACAAAAAAAAAGTCCTGTCAGAAGACGATCACTCACCCGATACAGAAAGATCTAGACAACAAACATCCAAGTCTACCAAATAAAAGAATAAAAAAAGATAAAAAAAACAAAACCTGTCAGAAGACGAAGTGAAATCAGCATGATCAAATTTCCAAGTAAACAAATTGCACAACAACAATTGAAGTGAGAGGTTAGCCGTGTATGACAGCTTTAACGACCTTACAAGCACAGAGGGCGCGTTAACATCCAGTCAGCGTGTTAAATGGGTCTGCTCACTCTGCCTCTTGATGGACGCTTGTTAGCCACTTCGGTTGAAATTGTTAAATTATGTCGTTGAGGTTTTGGAGTTGAGGCTTTGGCTGCCGGAGTTGAGGCTGTCGTGTGAGTGGTGCGATCTCGTGTGTTGTTGATGTTATTGTGATGGGGGACTTTTTTTTCGGTTTTGTTTTTTGTTTCTCTTTCTCTCTTGTTTTATTTTTTTTTATTTATCTTTCTCTTTCTTTCTTTCTTTCTTCCTTTCTTCCTTCCCTCTCTCTTTCTCTGTCTGTCTGTCTCTTTATCTCTCTCTTTCTCTCTCTCTCTCTCTCTCTCTCTCTCTCTCTCTCTCTCTCTCTCTCTCTCTCTCTCTCTCTCTCTCTCTCTCTCTCTCTCTCTCTCTCTCTTTCTCTCTCTCTCTCTCTCTCTCTCTCCCTCTCTCTCCCTCTCTTTTGTTTGGTCTGTCTGTCTCACAAGATTTTTTTTCAATGAGGTTTATCATGAGCGGTGTTGTTGTAGATAGGTTGGGCGATTAAGTGTGATGTTTTTGTTTCCCGGTATCTCGGTGTTTTCTTTCAGGCTTGGTTTATCTCTCTCTTCATCTCTCTCTCTTTATCCCTCTCTCTCTCTTTATCTTTCTCTCTCTCTCTTTATCTCTCTCTCTCTCTTTATCTTTCTCTCTCTCTCTCTCTCTCTCTCTCTCTCTCTCTCTCTCTCTCTCTCTCTCTCTCTCTCTCTCTCTCTCTCCCTCCCTTCCCCCCCCCCTCCCCCTCCCCCTCCCACCCCCCCTCCCCCTCCCCCTCCCCCTCCCCCTCTCTCCCGCTCCCTGCCCTTTCCTTCTCCCTCCCTCCCTCCCTCCCACATACCTCCCCCTCTCTCCCCTCTCTCGCTCCCTCTCCTCTCCCCCCCTCCCCCTCCCCTTCTCTCCCTCCCTCCCTCCCTCTTTATCTCCCTTCTAATTTTTTTTTCTCGGACTCCCAAGTTCATATTGGTTAGAATTTTGATTATTATGTAGACGCAATTTTATTAATGTAGATGATTTTATTAATGTTCTTTATAGTCGAGTTGGAATGAGTGTGAGAAGGGAAGAGGAAGAGGAATGAAGGAAAGGTGATGTTGATAATGATGGTGATGATTATGGTGGTGATGGTGATAATGATGGTGATGATTATGGTGGTGATAGTGATAATGATGGTGATGATTATGGTGGTGATGGTGATAATGATGGTGATGATTATGGTGATGGTGATAATGATGGTGGTGATGTTGATAATGATGGTGATGATTATGGTGGTGATGGTGATGATTATGGTGGTGATGGTGATAATAATAGTGATGATGATAATAGTGATAATAAAAACATAGTGATGGTGAAGGTGATTAAAAATACTGATGGTGTTGATGGTAAGGGTGACTAAAGATAATGATGGTGATGATGATGGTGAATAAGGGTGATCATGCCAAAGCTGATGATGATAAAGAAAGAATAGAAATTAAGATAATTAAAAATAAAATTAAGAATAGTTAATGAATAGGGGAAAGAAACATCAGTTTTAAGAACACTTTTATTGATATTCAAAGCTTATTTACTCTTATCAATTTAATGATCAAATAATCTCTTGCTTTACCATTGTCGTATATTTTTATTATTTTTTATTTATTTATTTTTTTGGCAGCACCCTCCCCCCCTCCCAAGTGTTGATATAAAAAGAGAAAACATATATTTTAGATATTTTTTATGTAGGAAAAAAAAAGAAAAAGAAAAACGAGAGTAAAAAATATTGAAATAAATTATTTTATGGCATAGCTACCCACCCCTCCCCCTCAAAAAAAAGGAAAAAAAAGAAAGAAAGAAAAAAAGAGGTTTTTATCAACATGAAATAGAATTAAAAAAAAAAAAAAAAAAACGACCGTGACAATATTTATCATTTGCAACCGATCGTTCAACATATATCAACCACTGCAACATGATTAATCTAAAACAAACATCACTTCTACCGTATCATGAATAGTTCGGTTAATGTGACTACAAACGTGATGTAAACGAAGTCCCCCAAAAAGACGTGACATTATAAGATGTTAATGCCAGAGCATCCATTTGAAGTCACAGACACCTGTTGCCTCAGTGTACTACATGTCATCATGGGAATTAAGTTATATCACACAGACACACACATACATACATATACACATACACACACACACACACATACACACACACACACACACATACACACACACACACACACACTCACCGTGTAATAGAGAAGACGAAGAAAAAGAAGTAAAGACGACAATGAAACAAAAAAAAAAAAAAAAAAAAAAAAAAAAAAAAAAAAATATATATATATATATATATATATATATATATATATATGTAAATCTATGTATATTTATATATATATAAACACATAACTACGAAGAAGGAAAAGACAAAAGACAAAAAAAGACAAAAAAAAAAAAGACAAAAAAAAAAAAAAAAAAAAAACAAGCACAAGAACACAACACTAAACCCAAGACCATCATAATGATAAGAACCAAGACAATGACCATGATAAGAATAATCAAGCACCAGCTCCTGTCGTCCCCCAATATCAGCCAAGCAAGCCAAGCAAGCAAGCAAGCAAGCAAGCAAGCAAGCAAGCAGGCAGACGCAGAGGGTTCTTGGCCGACCGCAGGAAGGGAATAAAACAGAAGACAAGCGGTAGCGAGGTAAAGCGACAGTAATAACACAGCCTCTGACGAGCAATAAAAACGGGGAACCGCAACAGAGGCAGTAAAATCATGGAAGGAGGAGATAGGATGAGAGGGAGGAGGGGAGAGAGGGAGGGATGGTAGGGGGAGAGAGGGAGGGGGGATGGTAGGGGGAGGGGGGGATGGTAGGGGGAAGGGGGAGGAGGTAAGGGGATATGGTAGGGGGAGAGGAGGGGAAGGGAGAGGGGAAAAGACGAAGGAAATGAGAGGGGAGATGGGGGGATGGTAGGGGGAGAGAGGGGGATGGGGGGATGGTAGGGGGAAGGGGGATGGTAGGGGAGAGGAGGGGAAGGGAGAGGGGAAAAGACGAAGGAAGGGAGATAAAAGGAGGAAGAGGTAGAGGGAGGAGGAGGTAGGGAGAGGGAAAAGACGAAGGAAATGAGAGGGGAGATGGGGGGATGGTAGGGGGAGAAAGGGGGGGATGGTAGGGGGAAGGGGGAGGAGGTAAGGGGATATGGTAGAGGGAGAGGAGGGGAAGGGAGAGGGGAAAGACGAAGGAAGGGAGATAAAAGGAGGAAGAGGTAGAGGGAGGAGGAGGTAGGGAGAGGGAAAAGACGAAGGAAGGGAGATAGATGGAGGAAGAGATAGGGAGAGACGGGAAAGGGTGACGGAAGAAGGGAGAGGAGGGAGAAGGGAAAAGAGGGAGGAAGAAGTAGGGAGAGGGGGGGGGGGCGAGAGATTGAAGTTGAAGCAATAAAATGAAGAACCATGGAAGGGGAATGAAGGGAGGAAGAAAGAAGAAGGGAGAGGGGAAAAGAGGAAGGAAGTTAAGGAAGGAGATAGGGAAAGAGAGACGAAAGAAGTGAGAGGGGAGAAAGCAGAGGGAAAAAAGAGAAGGAAGAATGGAAAGGGGAGAAGGAGAAGGAGAGAAAGAAAGAGAAATAAGAGCGTAGGGAGAAGAGAAAAGAGAGCGAAGAAAAACAAAAAACAAAAAACAAAGGAAGGGAGGAAGAGGGAAAACATAAAGAAGACAGCAGAAGAGACGAAGAAACGAGGAGAAAATATCCCAAAGTAAACAAGAAAAAACACAGTCGGAGAAAAAAAAGTGAAGAGACGAGAGAGAGAGAGAGAGAGAGGACAGAGAAGCGAAAGAAAAAAAGAGGAAATGCCGTAAACTAAAACCCCCTCCCATCCCTCTACCAAAGAAAGAAAGAAAAAAAAGAAGAAGCGTTGAACAAGAGAGAAGAGAGAAAAAAAAAAAAAAAACGGAGAATACCATAATACAAAAAAAAAAAAAAAAAAAAAAAAACCACGGAGGGAGATAAGACAAGCGAGGGTGTTAGCGTGACCTGCCGCGGGTCATGTTTATGGTAATAGGAAGAAAAAGAACATTTGCATAATGTAGGCGTACTACACTCTGCCGGTCTGACATAGTGCACGGTGTTACTGCCACTTGGGGAGGGAGGGGGAGGGGGTAGGGAATGGCAAGGGGGAGGGGGTAGAAAGGGTAATAGGGGGAAGGGAATGAAGGAAGGTATTAGGGGGGAGAGGGAGAGGGAGAAAGGGGGGGAGATATGGAGAGAGAGATGGGTTATAAATAGAGGGAGAGGGAGAGAGAGGGTATAAAGAGAGGGAGAGGGAGAGAGAGGGTATAAAGAGAGGGAGTAAGAGAGAGAGAGAGAGAGAGAGAGAGAGAGAGAGAGAGAGAGAGAGAGAGAGAGAGAGAGAGAGAGAGAGAGAGAGAGAGACAGAGACAGACAGACAGACAGAGAGAGAGCGAGAAAGAAAGAAGGTGAGGAAACAGGGTAGGAGAGGGAGAATCGGAGAGAAGAGGGAGTAAGAGAAGAAGAAGAAGGAGAAGAAAAATAAGAAGACGAAAATAGGGCTCGGGTGGTAGGGT
>NW_028234417.1:3719790-3724790 GCF_977035675.1 Penaeus japonicus | reverse complement strand
TCCGGCGCAGCCAGTGAATCACAGCACCGCGCGTAATAATAGCGACATAAATCACCTGTTAGCTCCACTGCCCTGGAAGCTGACAGGTACTGGTACAGTGAACGAGTTCAGGGAAGAGAGCAGACGGGAGGAAGAGGAGGAGGAGGAGGAGGAGGGATAGGAGGAGGAAGAGGAGAAAGAGGAGGAAAAGGAGGGAGGAGGAGGAAAAGAGGAAGAAGAGGAGGGGGAGGAGGAGGGATAGGAGGAGGAAGAGGAGAAAGAGGAGGAAAAGGAGGGAGGAGGGGGAGGGGAAGGAGGAGGAGGGGGAGGAGGAGGAGGAGGAGGGGGGGGGAAGGAGGAATAGGAGAAGGAGGATGAAGGGAAGGAGGAGGGGGAGGAGGAGGAGGAGGAAGAGGAGGGGGAGGAGGAGAAGGAGGAGGAGGGAGGGGAGGAGGAGGGAAAGAAGGAGAGGGAGGAGGAGGGAGGGGAGGAGGAGGGAAAGAAGGAGAGGGAGGAGGAAGGGAAGGAAGAAGAGAAGCAGGAAGAAGAGGAGATGGAGGATGAGAAGGAGGAGGAAAAGGTAAAGTAGAAGGAGGAAAAGAAGGAGAAAGAGGAGAAGGAGGAGGAAAAGAAGAAGGAGGAGGTGAAGGACAAGGTGAAGGAAAAGGAGGAGGAGGAGGAGCAGCAGCAGCAACAGGAGGAGGAGGAAGAGAAGAAGGGGAAGAAAGAGGAGGAGGAAGTAGAGGGAGAGGAAGCGGAAGAAGAAGAGGAAGAGAAGGAGGAGGAGGAGGAGGAGAGGGGGTAAGGAGAAGAAGTAGGAGAAGGAAGAGGAGAAGGATGAGGAGAAGGTGAAGTAGAAGGAGGAAAAGAAGGAGAAAGAGAAGGAGGAGAGAGAGAGAACAAGAAAAAAAAACTATGAGATAAGAGAGAAGGAGAATATGGAGAAGGAAAAGGAGGAGGAGAAGGAGAAAAAGTAAGAGAAGGAGAAGAAAGAGAAGGAGGAGAAGAAGGAGAAGGAGAAGAAGAAAAAGAAGGCGAAGGAGGAGAAGGAGAAAAAGAAGGGAAGGAGGAGAGGAAGAAAAAGAAGAAAGAAAGCGAAGGAGAAAAAGAAGGCGAAAGAGGAGAAAGAGAAAAAGAAGGAGAAGGAGAAACAAAAGAAGAAGAAGAAAAAGAAGAAGAAGAAGAAGTAGAAAAAGAAGTAGAAGAAGAAGACGACAGAGAAGGAGAAGAGAGAAGTGAGCAAGTGGTCTGTCCAGTGGCTGATCCACGAAGCAAATAATAATCCTTTTTGCGGCTGGCGGTGGCGATCTTGTGATTTATCTCGTCTTTTAAAACATCTTGATCTTTCCTTCTGCTTAATCTGTTCGCATTAGTATCTGCTTCTCTCGTTATCAGCCTTATTTGTTATGTTTGCTTTTTTGTTTTATCTTCATTAGTTCGCTTTCTTTCTCTCTCTCTTTCTCTCTGAATAAACTTGTCATAGTCTCTTTCTTCCTTTCTTTCATTTGATCTTTCTCTCCTCTCCCTTTTTTTCTTCATTCCTTCTTTACTTTCATTCCTCCTCCCTTTTCATACCTTTTTTTCTCCCACCCACCCCTTATCACACGTACCCATCCTCCCACCACCCCCTCCCCTGCAAACCTGTCATCAAAAACGAGAACAGAGAAAGGGAGAGGGAGAGAGAGAGGGAGAGGGAGAAGGAGAAGGAGAAGGAGAAGGAGAGGGAGGGGGAGAGAGAGGGAGAGGGAGAGGGAGAAGGAGAGGGAGGGGGGGAGAGGAGGGGAAAAGGAGAGGGAGAGGAGGAAGGAGAGGGAGGGAGAGGGAGAGGAGGGAGAGGAAGGGAGAGAGGGAGAGGGAGAGGGAGAGGAAGGGAAGAGAGAGGGAGAGGGAGAGGAGGGGGAGAAGGGAAGGAGAGAGGAAGAGAGGAGAGAGAGGGATAGGAGGAGGAGAGAGGGAGAGGAGAGAGAGAGGGGAGAGGAAGAAGAGAGGGAGGAAGGAGAAGGAGAGAGAGAAGAGGGAGGGAGAGAGGAGAGAGAGAGAAGAGAGAGGAGAAGAGGAAAGAGAGAGGAGAGAAAAGAAGAGAAAGGGAGGAGAAGGAGGGAGAGAAAAGTGGAGGGAGAGAAAGAGAGAGGAGAGAGGAAGGAGAGGGAGAGACAAGAGAAAAGGAGAGAGAGGAGAGAGAGAAAGAGAGAGAAGAGAGAGAGAGAGAGAGAGAGAGAGAGAGAGAGAGAGAGAGAGAGAGAGAGAGAGAGAGAGAGAGGAGAGAAGAGAAGAGAGAGAGAGAGAAGAGAGAGAGAGAGAGAGAGAGAGAGAGAGAGAGAGAGAGAGAGAGAGAGAGAGAGAGAGAGAGAGAGAGAGAGAGAGAGAGAGAGAGAGAGAGAGAGAGAGAGAGAGAGAGAGATAGGGGGAAGGAAAGGGAGGGAGAAAGGGAGAAGGAAAAAAAGAGGGAAAGTGAGAGGTATCGAAAAATGGACAAGGAAAGGAGAGAGAGCGAGAGAGAGAGAGAGAAAGAAAGAGAGAAAGAAAGAAAGAAAGAGAGAGAGAGAATGAGAAAGAAGACAGAGACCACACGTCTTCTGTCTCTCACCGTGGCAGATTAACGTTGAGCAAAATCCTTAGCAATTGCAGAGTTTATCGGGTCCCATTACTCACCATCACTCTCTAATTCTGAAGTTGATTACCTGTATTATTTTCTCTTGACGCATGACAGCCGACGTCGTCATGTTTGACTGCATGGCGTTAAAAGAGGAAGGAGGATGTGTGCATGATGTGTGCATGATGATCGGTCTTGTCTCTTGTTGATGGAGAGATTTTTCTTCTCTTTTCTTCTGCTTATATTTTTCTTGTTTGTTTTTTTTCTTCTTCACTTTAGTGTTGCTGTTTTTGTTTGCTTGTTTGTTTTAGTGTTTATGAATTTGTGTGTTTTCTCTTTCACTCTTCTTGCCTATCTGTATATCTTTTTGTCTCTGTTTGTTTTGCTTGTTTGTCTGTCTGTCTGGCTGTCTAATATACCTCTTTCTCTGTGTCTGTATGCCCTATGCCCTGTCTTTCATTCTCTCTCTCTCTCTCTCTCTCTCTCTCTCTCTCTCTCTCTCTCTCTCTATATATATATATATATATATATATATATATATATATATATATATACATATACATATATATATATATATATATATATATATATATATATATATATATATATATATATATATCCCTCTTTTCTTCTCTCTCTTACTCTTTCACTTTCTCTCTCTATCTCCTTCATTTCCCACGTCCACTTATTGATTCATGCATGATTTCAGTTTCATGCACGCGTGAAATTAACGACGCTTTGCTTCTTCACATTGCAATCACAATCACAAAAAAAAAAGATAAAAGAAAAAATAAAAGAAGAGGAAACGCAAGCAAAGAGCATACATAACAAAAGAGTAAAAAAAAAAAAATCTAATTTTATGTATTACGTCACAGCAACACTTAGGCGCAGGACGCAAGGCGAGAGGATTTTGTTTTTGTTTACGATGTTTTTTTTTGTGTTTTTCTTTTCTTTTTCTTTTCTCTCTTGTTTTGCTTTCATTTGCGTGAGCTTTCGGCGTCGAGATTAGGTTGCTGATGTGAGGGTAGGGTTGCGGAGGGGGAGGGGGAGGGGGAGTAGGAGGGGGAAGGGGGGAAGGCGGTGGGAGGGGAATGGATTAGGGGGGAAGGGGGAGATGGGGTGGGAGAGAGGAAGAGGGAAGGGATGAGGGGGAAGGGGTGAAAGGGAGCGAGAGGAAGGGAGATGGAATGGGGAGGGAGGGAGGGTGGGGAATGGATGAGGGGGGAGGGGGAGGGGGAGAAAGATGGGTAGGTGAAGAGTGAGTGAATGGAAGGGGTGAGAGGGAGGGAGGGGGAGTGAGGATGAGAAGAGTGAGGGTGTGGGGGAGGGGGGAGGGGGTTTAGGGGATGAGAGAGAGAGAGAGAGAGAGAGAGAGAGAGAGAGAGAGAGAGAGAGAGAGAGAGAGAGAGAGAGAGAGAGAGAGAACGAAAGAAAGAAAGAAAGAAAGAGAACGAGAGCAAAAAAGAGGAAGAGAGAAACAGCGAGAGAAACAAAAAGATAAAAAGAATCACAACAATAACAGGGATTAAACAGACGAAAGACAAGCAGCAGCAACAGAAGAAGATAAAACCAAAAACAAAACAAAAAGCAAACAAGAGACAAATAGTGATAATATGACAATGGCTCCAAAACATCTGAAGAAAAAAAAAGAAAACGGGAGGAATAACCAGGAAAGAAAACGGATCTAATATCAATTATTCGAAGTGTGAAGCAAAGAGATGTAAGAAGAGACACGCTAAGAAATTTATCATGATAAGCCACATAAAAAAAGTATGTATAAATAAATATGACAATATTAATAATTGCTGGGTACATGCTCACTCTCTCTCTCTCTTTATTTCTCTCTCTCTCTTTCTCTCAATACAAACACTTGCTGTTGTGGAGTAAATCTTCCCCTCCCCTCTTCCCCCTTATCTGCCCTCCTCTTTTTTTCCCTTCGTTTATTTTTTCCCACTTTTCCTCCCTCTTCTTCCTCTGTGTCTCTCTCTCTCTCTCCTTTTCTCTCTCTCTCATACATTCTCCCTTCCCCCTCCTCTCCCACTCCCCACACCCATCCCCCTCCACCTCGTCCCACACCTACCCCCCTCTCCCCCTCTCGTCTATCCCCCACCCCCATCCCCCCTTCCCCCAGAATCTCACCCAAGCCTGCTAGTGTCGCCACAGCGTAACCATATCACCTTTCAGTTTTATTATGTCATGATGCAATTGCTGATGAGATCAACAGGAGGCAATGACGCATACTTGTGGATATGCAGACACACACACGCCCAGACGTATACGGTGAGGCATACACACGCACGCACACGTAAAGACACATGTATACACGTTTACTTATATGGACACACACACGCGAACGAACAAACAAACACACACACGAACGAACAACAATCAAACAAACAAACAAACACACACACACACACACGAACGA
>NW_028234417.1:3689790-3709790 GCF_977035675.1 Penaeus japonicus | reverse complement strand
AAAGCAAAAGATTGATTGAAATCTAAAAACTGTCAAGAAAAAACAGAAAAAAACGAAAATACAGACCAGTGATAAGACATCTCTCATCTGAAAAAGAAAGAAAGAAAACTTAAATTGAGAATTATCCGCAATTCACAGGAGAGAAAAATGAGAAGGGAAACCGAGCCACGTTAATCCGCGTCAAAATAAGAATCCGTTAATAAACAAACAGCCATTTAATCCACACGCTTCATTCAGCTCCGTTAGAACTTGTTTATATCTCTCTATGTATTTATATCTATGTCTGTTTATGTGTGTATGTATGTCTGCATGTATATATGTATGTATATGTGTGTGTGTGTGTGTGTGTGTGTGTGTGTGTGTGTGTGTGTGTGTGTGTGTGTGTGTGTGTGTGTGTGTGTGTGTGTGTGTGTGTGTGTGTGTGTAAGTATGTGTGTCTGTGTATGTGTTTGTTTGTTTGTTTGTTTGATTGTTTGATGTATGTGTTCGTATATGTATATATATATATATATATATATATATATATATATATATATATATATATATATATATATGTATGTATGTGTGTTTGTTTGTATGTATGAATACATTTGATATACATTTGAATATATCTACACACACACACACACACACACACACACACACACACACACACACACACACACACACACACACACACACACACACACACACACACACACACACACACACACACACACACACACACACACACACACACACACACACACACACACACAAATAGATAAAATTAGCAAAGACGAAACGCAATCAATAGCCTTTGCTAACATATTCAATCATTAATGCAACATCAGGTGCAAGCAGACTATTTAGTGAACTAGTGGCACATGTGTGTGTATTTGCGAAGACTGGGTTAAGGAGAGGGAAGAGGGGAAGGAAGGGGAAGAGGGGAAGGGAAGAAGAGGGCGATAAGAGGGGAAGAGAAGGGGAAGGGAAGGAAGAAGAGAGGGGGAGGGGAGAGGATAGAGGGGAAGGATGGTATAGGAGAAGAAAGGAGGGGAAATGGAGGAGAGAAGTAAGAAGAGGCAGAAAGAGAAAAAGGGAGTAAGAGGGAAAAGAAGGAAAAGAGACGAAGAAGGAAATAAAACGGAGAGGTAAAAGAAAGAAAGAAGAAGAGGAACGGAAGAAAAGAGGAAAGATAAGAAGGAAGAAATGATAAAGAACAAAACAATAAACCCCGAAAGCAAGAGAGGGGAAAAGGAGAAAATGAAAAGAGAAAGAGAAAGAGAGAGAAGGGACACAGGCAAAAGCAAAGACGAAGAGAAGCGAGAGGGGAGACAGGGAAAGGGCAAGGAAGGGGAAAGGGGAGAAGAGAGGGGAGAAGAAGACCTCTCGTGTTTGTTTACCTTCTCATTACGCTATTTGGCCTCGCGGAAGCACTCAGACCGTCAGGCAGGCTGCATGACTCAACCCCGCCAGGCATAATACTGCATGATTTACGCTAAATAAACAGCTGACCTCATTTGAACTTGCATGTTGCATCGTGCGCCCTAAATGGTGGCGTGACTACATGTAATTCGCTTGTTTAACATAATTTAGCAGTTCGGTTGTTTTGCTGAATGGCGATGTACGATAATTGCCTCATTTTGTTCTAGAGTTATTCCTTCTTATGATTAGGGATTATGAATTTATTTATTTATTTATATTTATTTTTTATTTTATTCATTTGTGTATTATTTTTTATTTTTTTATTTTATTAATTTGTGTATTCTTTTTATCGGTTGTTTTTGCTGGTGGTCTGATTGGTGTTATTGTTATTATTATCGTTATCCTTGTTGTTGTTATTATTATCAGTATTTCTATTACAATGTTAATGATAATGGTAATGATAATATCACTATCATCGCCATTATTATCATTATTATTACTGTTATTATTGTCATTATCATTATTATCATTATTGTTATCGTCATTATCCTCATCATTACCATTGCCATTATTATCATAATCATTAGTAGTGTTAACACTATTATTATCTTTATTATCATTATTATCATTACCATTATTGTTACTGTTATCATCATCATCTTTATTGTCATCATTTCTTTGCTGTTGCTATTTTTTTTATCGTCACCACCAAATAGAAAACGGGGTGAGGAGGAGGAGGAGGTGGAGGAGGAGGAGGAGGAGGAGGAGGAGGAGAAGAAGAAGAAGAAGAAGAAGAAGAAGAAGAAGAAGAAGAAGAAGAAAGAAGAGGAAGAGAAACAGGAAGAGAAAGAAGAAGAAAACAAATGAAGAAGAGGAAAAGGAAGAAAAAGAAAAAAGAAGAAGAAGAAGGGAAGGAGGAGAAAGAAGAAGAAAAAATGAAGAGGAAGAGAAAGAAAAAGAAAAAAATAGAGAAAGAGGGGAACGAGGAGAAAGAAGAAGAAGAGGAAAGACAAAATAATAAAGAAGAAAAGGATAACGAAAAGCCAGAAAAAAAAAAAAGCCGACCTGGTAATCATTAAGTCCACATAAGTTCCAAGTGTTATATACCATGTCGAATCATGCCAACATATATATGCATATATATTTATGAGGTGTTGATATAGACTCAACATTCATTAGAAGCTAATCCGTGAGGTCTTCTTTCCTCTCTCTCTCTCTCTTTTCTGCCCCCCCCCCCTTTTCCCCTCTCTTTCCATTATCCCCCTCTTTCGATTAGTCCCCCTCTCTCCCTCCCTCTCCCCTCTCCCCTTCGAAATTCCTTCACCATTTTCTTCCTCCTGGTATTAATCACCCCCCCCCTCTTTTTCTATTAACCATCTTTCTCCCTCTCTTCCCCTCTTTTCCTCCAAATTCCTTCTCTATCTCTTTGCCTCTCCCCTCTATTAGCATCGAAGCCCCTCTCCCTTTCCCCTCAGCCCCTCCCCCTTTCCCCTCAGCCCCTCCCCCTACCCCCTCTATCCCCTGGGGTACAGAGAAGGCGAAGGATGGATATGTTAATTACGTGTGTGGGGGAGGAAGGGAGAGGAGGAGAAGAGAGGGGAGGGGATAAAGAGGCGAAGGGGGAAGGAAGAGAGGGGAGAAGAGGAGAGGGGAGAAGAGCGGAATGGAGGGGAGAAATAGGCGAAAGGGGGAGAAAGAGAAGGGGGAGGAAGGGAGGGGAGAGGAAAAGAAGGGAATGGGGGAGTAGGAAAGGTGATTTAGGGAGGTTGAAGCGAGGAATGGGAGGAGAGGGAAAGGGGGTGAGGGTAGGGAGTGGGTGATTAACGTTGCCAATAAAGACGCGTTTAGAGAGACAGAAGGAAGGAGAAGGAAGAAGGGGAAATAAGGAAGAGAAAGAAGGAGGAAAGTAAGAAAGGGAAGAAGTTGCAAACCAACGAAAAAAGGAAGGAGAGAGAGCGAGAGAGAGAGAGAGAGAGAGAGAGAGAGAGAGAGAGAGAGAGAGAGAGAGAGAGAGAGAGAGAGAGAGAGAGAGAGAGAGAGAGAGAGAGAGAGAGAGAGAGAGAGAGAGAGAGAGAGAGAGAGAGAGAGAGAGGAAGAACAGAAGAAAGAGTAAGAAATACAACCAGACATAAGAATATCAGATAAGTAGAGAAGAATAAGTTAAAATCTACAAGAAAAGAAGGAAGAATAAGCGATGAAAAAGGAAAAATAGAAGCATAGGAGAAAATACAGATGCGTTTTTTTCCCTTCTTTTTTCAATCTATTTGTACCATATCTACTTCATTTGCGTACTGTATTGCTGTATATATATTAGGCTAATAATTGAAGCAATCATTATTATAATTGGGTTATTAATATCATTACCATAAACACCATATACAATGTTAATTGAATATGAATGCCACTATCATTCTTATTATCACATTTGACATCATAGATAATTTGAATATTATATCTATATATATATCGATATCATTATTGTCACTATATTTAGCGATATTTCAATATTTAACAATCGATATTATTAATTATGTCACCATATATTATTAGCATTATCACCATATCTATAAAGACTATCAACATTATGAAAACAATTATCATCATACCATCATTAGTATATCAAATACTTTCCAAATAACCAAGCTCTAATAATGTTTTCAATTTTATTTTCCCTTTTTTTCCCCCGAAGACATTTCAAAACGTTTAACATTTTCCCCTTTCCTTATCGTGTCTCCGTTTAAATTGCTTCAAGACATTTCGAATGATCTCATTAACATCTTCCTGCAGGCTTGGTATTTACAGAACAAATAATTTTCCTTGACTGTGAAAATATTCTTCCGTCGAGGCCAAACATTTTCTTAAGAGTGGCCGGCGTTTTTCTGGCGATATAGTCGAAATAGCCGGTGCTTCCTGTTCTAAATACCGAGGTTTCGCCAAAATAGCCAAAATAGCCTTCTCTGGAAAAAAAAAAGGAAAAAAAAGGAGAAAAAAAAAATGTCGCTGATATTTTCATGCCGAGACTGAAATACTGTTAGACTTTCCGACTTTCTTTTACTTTCTGTTGGTTCCTCTCTTTCCCCTCCATCTTCGTCTTTTTTCTTTTTCTCTCTTTTTCTCTTCTTCTTCTTCGTCTCCTTCTTTTCTTCTTTTTCTTTTTCTTTTTCTTCTTCTTCTTAATCTTCTTCTTTTTCTTCTTCTCTCTCTCTCTCTCTCTCTCTTTCCCTTCCACATGTCTCTCATTTCTCTTTCTCACTCTCCCTTCTTACCTCCTCCTCCCCTTCCCATCGATATCTCCAACTCCACCTCCACCACCTCCACTCCCCCCTCTACCTCCATCCCCATTCTCACCTCCACCTCCACCTCCACCTCCACCTCCACCTCCACCTCCACCTCCACCTCCACCTCCACCTCCACCTCCATCCCCATCCCTATCTCCAGATCCACATCCACTTCCACCACCCACACCATCTCCTCCACCTCCACCCTTTTTCCCACCTTCACCCTTATCCCCACCTCCACATCCACCCTCTCCTCCACCACCTCCACCTCCGACTCCATCGCTGCCAATATTTCCCCGAGCACCGCGCCAACACTTTAATTTACACTTTTCTCGAATCGTCTGAACCAATTTTCGGTAAAACGCTCAATATTTTTGTTTTCCCCGACACTTTGAGCCTTTTACTGGCAACATTTAAACTTTCGCCAGCGCTAACCTAGAACTTTCTGCTTCATGATTGTGAAACTTTCCCTATCATGTGTGGTCGAGGGGACGCCGGCATTGAGGGGAAGGGGTGAGGGGAGAGGGAGGGAGGGTGGGAAGGAGGAGGAGGAGGAGTGGGGAGGGAGGGTGGGAGGGTGGGGAGGAGGAGGAGTGGGGAGGGAGGGTGGGGAGGAGGAGGAGGAGTGGGGAGGGAGGGTGGGGAGGGGATATGAGTGGGAGAGGGAGGGAGGGTGGGGAGGGAGGGTGGGAGGGGATATGAAGGGGAGGAGGAGTGGGGAGGACGGGTGGGAGGGGATATGAGGGGGAGAAGGAGTGGGGAGGAAGGGAGGGTGGGGATATGAGGGGGAGGAGGAGTGGGGAGGAAGGGGGGAAGTGGAGTACTGGAGAGGGAGGGAGGGAGGGAGGAGGGGTGAGGGGATATGAGGGGGAGGAGGAGTGAGGAGGAAGGGTGGGAGGGGATATGAGGGGGAGGGAGTGGAGTACTGGAGAGGGAGGGAGGGAGGAAGGGGTGGGGGGATATGAGGAGGAGGAGGATTAGGGAGGGTGGAGGAGAGGGGGAGGGGGAGGGAAATGAAGGAGGAAGGAGGGGTGAGGAAATATGAAGGTGAGAGAAGGAGCGTGAAGGAACGGGTAAGAGGAGGAAGAGGAGGAGGGAGAGGAGAAGGAAAAGGTGGAAGAAGTAAGGGGAAAAAGTGAGGGAAAATAAGGGGAAGGGGAGAGGGAGAAAGAATGGAGGAGAGAAAGAGAAAAGTAAGAGTAAGAAGATACAACCACATGAGCATGAGAGGGAAGAAGAAGAAGAAGAGAAAAAGAGGAGAGGAAAACACGTGAAAGAGGGAGAGAAAGAGGGAGAAAGAAGAAGACAATAACAAAGAGAAAAAGACAAGTGATAAGAGGAGGTAATTCAATATTTCTGGAGAGATAATTGAAGAAAGAATTGTTAAGTGAAGAGCAAAGAACAAAATAATGATGCTGATAAAAGGAAACAAAAGAGAAAGGACGAAGAAGACAACAGAAAAGAAACAGTAAGGAATAAAAACAGAAAAGGAAACATTAAGGAAGGAGAATAAAAAAACAAGAATAGAGAAAAGAAACAATAAACAATGGAAGAAACAGTAAACAAGAAAACAGTATATGAAGAATAAACAAGAAAACAAAACAAGAAACAGTAAGAAATTAAACAGAGAAGAAACAGTAAACAAGAAAACAGTAAATAAAGCATAAACAAACAAACAAAAAAAAAACAGCAAACAACTAAACAGACTAGAAACAAGAAGACAACATAAAAATAAACAGTAAACGAGAAAACAGAAAGGAAAACATAATAAGATAAAATAATGAAATAGAATAAGATGAAAAAGAAAAAGAAATAAAAATCAGAAAATAGATAGTAATCAGTAGAACATAAATAAATCCAAGGATAGCAAAAAAAAAAAAAAAAAAAAAAAACTAATATAAGAAAAAACAAACACAAAAGATCACGAAGGAAAGATCGGGAAACAAATAGACTTCTCCCGTCACTCAAGAGAGAGAGAGAGAGAAAGAGAGAGAGAGAGAGAAAGAAAGAGAGAGAGAGAGACAGAACGAGAGAGAAAGAGCTAGAGAACGAGAGAAAAAGAGCTAGAGAACGAGAGAGAAAGATCTAGAGAGAGATCGAGAGAGAAAGAACTAGAGAACGAGAGAGAAAGATCTAGAGAGCTAGAGAGCGAGAAAGAGCTAGAAATCTAGAGAGCTATAGCGCGAGAAAGATCGAGAGAGCGAGAGTTAAGGAGAGTGGATTTTCGAAAAAGATTATCACCGAGAAATGAAAGGCTGGCGGGCTCTCCCCTGACACACGCGCGCCACAAAGAATCGAATGAGGTGGTTAACGTCTCAAGACACATGCCTTCTCCTTATCTTCTTCTTCTTCTTCTTCTTCTTCTGCTTTTTCGATCTTTCGATTGTTTTGATTCTTTTTGTTCGCTGTTTTTTTCCTTCTATTTCCTTTCTTTCCCTTCTATTTTTTCTCGTTTCTCTTACTTTCTCTTCCTTGTCTATTTCCTTCATCTTCTTACTTCTCATCTTCCTTTTCTTAGTCTTCTTTTCATCCCCTTCTTTTTTTCTTCCTCCTCTTCCTTTCCCTCCACGACACCGTCCTTAACTTTCTCCTCCTATTCCTCTTCTTACTCTACCTTTTCTTCCTCCTATTCCTCTTCTTCCTCCTCTTCCAATCTTCTTCTCCACGACACCCTCCTTAGCTTTCTCCTCCTCTCCCATTTCCTCTTTCTCCTATTCTTATTTTTCCTTCGTCCTTTTCTTCCTCCTCCCCTCATTTACCTCCTCCTCCTCCTCCGTCTCCAAGACCCCGTACCTTTATCTTCTCCACCTCCTCCTTCTCCTCTTCTTCCTCCTTCTTCTTCTCCTCCTCCTCCTCCTCCTCCTCGGAAGTCCTTTGTTTGAGAATATGCGTGTGCTTCTTCGTCGTCTTTGTGTCCTGACGAATATTTTTTTTCCCCTTTTTTCCCCTCTCAGGATTTTCTTTTACCTTTTTTTTCATTTCTTTCATCTTGAAAAGACTTTGGTTGTAATTAAGATTATTAAATCATTAAATAATTAAGGTGATTAGGTATGTTTCCATATGGAATAGAGAGAGTGGAAGGGAGAGGGAGAGGGAGAGAGACTAAGGGAGGGAGGAAGAGAGGGAGGGAGGGAGGGAGAAGGACAGAGACAGGGACAGGGACAGGGACAGGGACAGGGACAGGGACAGGGACAGGGACAGGGACAGGGACAGGGACAGGGACAGGGACAGGGACAGGAACAGGAGCAGAAGGAGAAGAAGAGAGAGAGAGAGAGAGAGAGAGAGAGAGAGACAGAGAGAGAGAGAGAGAGAGAGAGAGAGAGAGAGAGAGAGAGAGAGAGAGAGAGGGCAAGAGAGAGAGAGAGAGAGAGAGAGAGAGAGAGAGAGAGAGAGAGAGAGAGAGAGAGAGAGAGAGAGAGAGAGAAATTGGGAGAGAAAGAGATGGAAAGATAGATATATAAAGATAGACAGATAGATAGATAGAGAGAGAGGTGGATTAGCCGAGGGATCACCAGGGTCGAAAGATGACAGAGGAGGACGTCTTAAAGCCTCTCAGAGAGGGAGGAAAGAGGGAGGGGGGAGGAAGGAGGGAGGGGGGAGGGAGGAGGGAGGAGCGAGGGGGGAATGACGGAGGGTGGGGGTGTGTGGGGGAAGGAATGAGGGGGGTGAGGGAGGGAGGGAGGAAGGAAGGAGGGAGGAAGGGAGGGAGGGAGGATGGAAGGGAGGGAGGATGGGAGGGAGGGAGGATGGGAGGGAGGGAAGGAGGAGGAGAAGGAGGAGGAGGAGGAGGAGATAGTGGAGGAAGATAAAGACGAGGAGAAGCAGAAGGAGGAATAGGAGGGGTAAGAGGAAGAGTAGGAAGAGGAGGAGGAGGAGGAGGAGGAGAAGAAGGAGGAATAGGAGTTGGAGAAGCCGAAGAAGAAGGAGGAGGAGGAAAAGCATAAGGAGAAGGAGGAAAGTAGGGGAAGACGAAGCAGAAGAATAGGAGGAGGAGAATAGATCAGGGCGAATAAAAAAAGAAAAAAAAAACGAACTTGAAGAAGACAAAGATAATAAACAATAATGAAGATAAAATGTATAAAGAAGCGAATAAAGCGAATAAAAGCAAAAGAAAAATAGATTTATCTAATTTTTTAAAATGTGTGTTTCAAAAGGAAGAATTGCAAGAGAGAAGAAAACAGATAAAACAAAATAAAAGAAAAGAAATGTGGCAACACTGATTCTTACTTGCCCATTACAAACCTCTTGAGGAAAATATAGACGAAGAGAAAGGGTTTTTATCTTTTATTTTTATATATTTTTTTTCATATAACCCCGACATGGTAACACTGCCCGACGACGCTAAGCTCATTTAGCATAACAGTGTCACCATAAACTCATCACAAGAACAGTGTCGCCACCCCCATCCCCCTCCTCCCCCCCTCCTCCCTCCCCCCCTTAGAAATCCCTCACTTGCGTCAATGGTTCCCCTTCGCCTGTGCTGATCCCCCGATGTGGTAACAGTGCCTGAGTGTCAACCGCACGGACGTGGGAACACTGTCAGAGCCAATACAGATTCAGCTGCTAGTCATAACATCTCTCCCGCAACAGCTGAGCTAGTCATACCATGCCTTTCTCCCTCCCCTACCCTCCCTCTCTCCCTCTCTCCCTCCCTCCCTGCCTCCGTCCATCTCTCCCTGCCTCCGTTCATCTATCCCTCCCTCCCTGCCTCCCTCCCTCTCCTCCTACTCCTTGTTCTTCTCTCTCCCTAGTTCTTGTCCTTTTCTTTTCCTCCCTCTTGTCCTTTTCTCTCTCCTCTTCTTCTTCTTCCTTCTCCTCCTCATCCACCTCTTCACACCCTCTTCTCCTTCTCCTCCACATTAACCTTCTCGCTCCCCTCCTCCTCCTCCACCTCCTCTTCCTCCTTACGCCCTCCTCCTCCTCCTCCTTCACCTCTTCACACTCTCTTCTTCTTCCCCCTCCTTGACCTTCTCGCTCCCATGCTCCTTTTCTTCTCCTCCTCCACTTCCACTTCCTCTTCCTCCTCCTCCTCCTCCTCCTCCTCCTCCTCCTCCGATAAGTCCTTTTCTTCTCTTCTGATTTCGCATATTCTATACACGGTTTTCCTTCGATTCTATTTTACTGATGCTATTAGTTTACTCTCATTTTCAAGCATTTATTTTTATTTTTCATTAGCTATATTTTCTCTCAATCACACTGTCTGTCTGTCAGTCAGTCTCCCCCCACTCTCTCTCTTTTTCCTTATCTCCCCCCCTCTCTCTCTCTCTCTTTTTTTCTCTCTTTTTCTCTCTCCCCTCCCCTCTCTCTTTCTCTCCCCACTCTCTAACTCTCTCCCTCCCCTCCCCTCTCTCATTTCCCTCCCCTCCCCTCTCTCATTTCCCTCCCCTCCCCTCTCTCTTTTCCCTCCCCTCCCCTCCCTTCTCTCTCTCACCTCCCCTCCCCTCCCCCCTCTCTCTCTCCTCCCCTCCCTTCTCCCTCTCACTAACTCTCCCTCCCTTTCGTAAATACACATAATAAACAAATCGATGATCCGGCCACGAACAATAACCAAGCTGTCCGGAGCTAATTCCTCGGTGTGTGTATCGATATATTGACAAAGCCGAACCAATAATTATCATACCATTTACTAATAAGACAAACAACAAAAACAAGCAACGGCAACAGCGAAGACAAACAAAGCGAAAGAAAAGAAAGGGAGGACAAATAAAGCAAGAGAGAAAAACAAAAGTCGGTGCGATCCACTCGTCGCTTCAATCACTCAACAAACAAGCAAAACAAGCAAGAGACGGGAAAGGAAGAAGGTGGAAGAGGAGGTGGAGGAAGAAGAGAGGGAAGTGAGGAGGACGAAGAGGAGGAGGAGGAGAGAGAGGAGGTGGAGGAAGAAGAAGAGGGGGGAATGAGGAGGACGAAGAGGAGGAGGAGGGAGAGGAGGAAGAGGAAGAAGATGAGAGGGAAGTGAGGAGGACGAAAAGGAGGAAGAGAAGGTGGAGGAAGAAGAAGAGGGGGGGGGAGTGTGGAGGATGAAGAGGAGGAGGAAGAAGAGGGGGAAGTAAGGAGGACGAAGAGGAGGAGGAGGAGGAGGAGGAGTAAGAGGAGGTGGAGGAAAAAGGAGAGAAGGAGGAAGAGGAGGGGGGAAAGAGGAGGAGGGGGAATATGAGGAGGAGGAAGAGGGAGAGGGGGAAATGGGGAGGAGGAAGTGAGTAGGAGGAAGAATAAGAGGGGGAAATGAGGAGGAGGAAGAAGAAGAAGGGGAGAAGGATGGCGAATAGGAGGAGGAGGAGGAGGAGGAGGAAGAAGAAGAGGGAATAGGAGGAGGAGGGGTAATGGGAGGAGTAGGCAGAGGGAATAGGAGGAGAATGACGAAGAGAAGATGAATATGAGTAGAATAAGTAGATGAATAGGAGAAGGAGGAAAAGGAGAAGGGGGAAGCGGAGAAGAATGAAGAGGAAGAACAAGATGAAGGAAAGATAAAAAAAAGGAAGGAGGAAGAAGAAGAATAGGAGAAGAATGAAGATGAAAGAGATAAAGAGGGAGAAAAAGAAGAGGTGGGGAAGGAAGTTCAGAAGGTGAGAAGAGGAGAAGGAGGAGGAGAAGGAGAAGGAGCAGAAAGAAGAGGAAGAAGAGGCGGAGGAAGAACAAATTAAGGAAGAGAAGGGAAAAAAAAACATAGATGAAAGGAAAAAGAGAAGGGTGAGTAGGAGGAAGTAGAAGAAAAAATAAAGTATAGTAGTTATAGAAAGAAAGATCCAGAAAGAAGAAGAAGAAAAAGAAGAGAAAGCGGGGAAGGAAGAGGAGGGGAGGGGGGTGGGGATCGTGGGGGTAGCTCACTGTGTGTGTATGTGGGGGGAGAGGGAGGTAGGGGGGGGGAAGGGTGCCATGCAAGCCAGTGTGATAGAAGGTGAACAAACACTCCAGGATAAACGCTGCAGGCACCGTCTGTGTTTGCCGCCGAACCGGAGTTTCACGTCAACACTGACGCCGAGTGTAGACTTAACCTCTTGCTGTATTTATCAGTCAGGAGTGCCAGGACTCCTTCAGATGTTGGGATTTTTCTTTGGACGGGGTCACGGGAGGGGGGAGGGAAAGGGAGGGAAGGAGGGAGGGAGGGGGGAATGAGGGTAGGAGGGTAGGAGGGAGGGGGGTAGGAGGGAGAGGAGGGAAAGGGAGGAAGGGGAGGAGGGAGGGGGGGGAGGGGATGGTAGGAGGAAAGGGAGGAGGGAAGGGGAGGAGGGAGGGGAGGGAGGAGGGAAGGGAGAGAAGGGGAAGAGGGAGGAAGGGAGGGAAAGGGATGAGGGAGGGGGGGAAAGGGATGGAGGAAGGGGAAGGGAAAAGAGGGAAGGAGGAGGGAAGGAGGAGGGAAGGAGGAAGGGAAAGGAGGGAAGGAGGAAGGGGGAGGATGGAAGGAGGAAAGGGAGGAGGGAATAAGGAAGGGGAAGAGGGAAGGAGGAAAGGGAGAAGGGAAGGAGGAGAGGGGGGAGGGTATGAGGAAAGGGAGGAGGGATGGAATGATGGGGTGGAGAGACAGAGGGAAAGGGAGAAGAGACGGAGGGAGGGGGAAGGACGGAGGGAGGAAGTGGGGAGACAGAGGGAGGGGAGAAGAGACGGAGGGAGGGGTAGGAGAGAGGGAGAGCGGATTGGGATAGAGGGCGTGGCTTGTAAAACTCTTCAAGCATATATGCACTCAGACGCGCGCATACACACACACAAAGACACATTCTCACGAAGGTACACACACACACACACACACACACACACACACACACACACACACACACACACACACACACACACACACACACACACACACACACACACACCCCACCCCCACCCCCCACCCCCATCCCACCCAACACACACAAAAACACCGACTTTATTAAGCGCTGATAACACAATCATAACTACTCTAATAAATACCATAGTTACCAACAACCAATACCAATGCTAACTAAACTCATTCCAATTACCACGATAATTATCTTAATAGCGCCAATTTCACCAAAAGCCGCACTCATTAGAAACAATAATTCCCCCCCCCCCCAAAAAAAAAAAAAAAAAAAAAAAAAATCAATAAAGATATTACACAACGCAGCAATAAATAGCCACCATCACTAATTTCAGCCCCATCGCCTTCCTGTTCAACGCGAGATTAATTAAGATAAAAAACCCTCGGCCGATACCAGCGAAATATTCGTCGCGCGACACATACCATTTGGTAGCGATGCCAAATTGTCGGCCACATCATCATTCTTGCAATAACAATAACCATCGCCATAAATTTCCTAATGACAATCCTGTTGGCCCACACGGTGCTCCTGCTGCGACGCCCCCCCCCCCCTCTTTCTGTTTCTCTTTCTCTCTGTCTCTCTTTCTGTCTGTATTTCTCTCTCTCTCTCTTTGTCTGTCTTTCTCTCTCTCTCTCTGTCTCTGTCTCTTTGCCTCTCTCTGTCTCTCTGTCTCTCTCTCTCTCTCTCTCTCTCTATCTGTGTGTCTCCCTCCCTCCCTCCCTCCCTCTCTCTCTCTCTCTCTCTCTCTCTCTCTCTCTCTCTCTCTCTCTCTCTCTCTCTCTCTCTCTCTCTCTCTCTCTCTCTCTCTCTCTCTCTCTCTCTCTCCCCTCTGCCTCTTTCTCTTAGTCTCTCTCTCTCTCTCTCTCTCTCTCTCTCTCTCTCTCTCTCTCTCTCTCTCTCTCTCTCTCTCTCTCTCTCTCTCTCTCTCTCTCTCTCTCCCTCCCTCCCTCCTTTTCTCTCTCGCTTAAGGATAACGATGACAATGATGTGGATTTTCGGGAACGATCGTGTTTTGTAGGCTGACGGTGGCGGCAACATGGCGGGAAAGTGATCGGAGTCCTGGTAACACGACCGAAATGATTGTGATAGAATCTGGAACTGGATTTTTCTGTTTTCTGTTTTTTTCTCCCTCCTCTTACTCACTCTCTCTCTCTCACTCTATCTCTCTCTCTCTCTCTCTCTCTCTCTCTCTCTCTCTCTCTCTCTCTCTCTCTCTCTCTCTCTCTCTCTCTTTCTCTCTGTCTGTCTGACTCTGTCTCTCTCTTTCTCTGTCTGTCTGTCTCTATCTCTCTCTTTCTCTGTCTCTCTGTCTCTGTCTCTTTCTCTCTCTCTCTCTCTCTCTCTCTCTCTCTCTCTCTCTCTCTCTCTCTCTCTCTCTCTCTCGCTCGCTCTCTCTCTCTCGTTGAATAATCAACCCTGTTTTTTCTCTCTATCACTCTTCCACTCCTTATCCGCCCTTTACTCTTTCCATCTCTCATATTTCTTCCTCTCTCCCTTTATCTCTCTCTCTCTCTCTCTCTCTCTCTTCCCCCTTTATCTCCTCCTCCTCCTCTTCTTCTTCCTCTTGTTTCTCTTTCCATCCTCGGATTATCTCCAGCGAGGTATCTTGTTTGTACACGACTTATGCCGAGCTGATATTTACATACCCGCCATTGTGTTTATGACGGGCTCGATACCAATCTCGCATTTGTTTTACTTTGCAATCTCTCATCTACATTCTTTCTCTAAGGTTATTCGCCATTCATTATTCATGGTTTATCTCTTCTTCTTTTTTCTTCTTCTTCATCCTCTAACCTTCCTACGGCTTATAAAAGATACAATGCAATGAATTATAATGTATCCGCGATCTCCTTGCTTGCGCATCATGACAGTCTTTTGTCTCGAGTCGCTTTCGCTGCCAAGTGTTTAGAGAAGAAGAAAAAAAGAAAAACGATGAGGAGAAACAGAAACGAGAGAAGGAAAAGCGAGAGAGAAGAATATGGAAAAAGAGAAGAAAAGAATGATGGCGATTTAAGTAATTTATGATGATTGTAATGATAACGATAATGGTGATGATGATTAAAGAGACAGTGGCGCGAAAAAGTAAAATCAAACCATGAAATTTCGCAATAATACAACCTTGGTGTGTAAAATATCCAACGATATAAAAGGAAGAAAGATTAAAAGATTTTTAATTATGCCTTAACCTCAGAGAAACAAAAAAAAGAAAAAAAGAAAAAAAGAAAAGGAAAAAAAAAGTAAAAGGTCACGTGGGCTCTTGGGAAGACACGAGGGGGGAGGGGGGGGTGACGGTAATAGGGGAGGGTGTAGCGGGGAAGGAGGGGAGGGGAGGGAAGGGGAGGGGAGGGGAGGAATGTTCAAGAAGGGGGGTTACAGTTTCTTAAGTCTATGATGATACGAGTTTCATCGACTATTGATGCTTACTGTAACTCACTCTACAAACTATGCTGTTTATGTCTCGCAAAAATGTAGAAAATTATGTTCTTCCCCCTTTTTGTCTCTCATTTCTCTCTCTCTCCCTTTCTCTCTCTCTCTCTCTCTCTCTCTCTCTCTCTCTCTCTCTCTCTCTCTCTCTCTCTCTCTCTCTCTCTCTCTCTCTCTCTCTTTCTCTTCCGTTATCCTCTTCCCCTCCCCCTCCTATTAGTCCCTCCTAACCTTCTGCCCCCCCTCCCTCTCCCCCTCCTCCTTCCTCCCCCACATGGGGTTTCCACCTACCTACCTCATCATCTTTAAACCATGTTAATGAGGTTGCGCATAATAGAACCAGGAGTTGTTTGCTCGTCATGGTATATAGCGTTGCCTCCCCCCCTCCTTTCCCCCTCCCCCTCCCTTGCCCCCCTGACCCCCTTTCTTTTCTTCTGTCGTCTCTTTCTCTTTTTTTCTTACCTCCTGCATCTTCTTCTTCTTCTTGTTCTCTCGTCTTTTCCCCTCGCCTCTTCTAATCTTTCTCCCTTTTTCTTTCCTTTTCTTTTAACACCCTTCTTTTTTCCCCTCGCTCCTCTCTTCCTCTCTTCTCACCTTCCCTCTCTTGTATACCTTTTTTTCTCCTCCTGTCCCTCTCCCCCTTTTCCTATTTCCCTTTCCTTCATTTTCACCCATTTCTATGACGTCATATAAGCCTTCATTACATCACAAACGGAAAAAGCTTCCTTGATGTCAAAGAAGCTTCTAGTAACACCACAGAATCAACCCAGTTATGACGTCACAGACTTATCTATTGACATCATCACAAACACATCCACGGTCGAACTCAAACGCACTCATTGATGTCACAAACGCATCCACTAACGTCACAAACGCATCCACTAACGTCACAAACGCATCCACTAATGTCACAAACACATCCACAAACGTCACAAACACATCAATGACGTCAGAACTCTTGGCCTATGACGTCATTCACGCCTCTCGGCGCCATGCACGCAAAGTCATAAAGCAGGAAAATGGAGGACATTATTCTTGCAATCTTGGCGAAGTTCCGAAGGCTATCCACGTGCTCACCTTATTTCCTCAGTGCATGAGACTCCTCCTGCTGCATGACCTTCGATGCATGACCGGACTGTGATAAGAAAAGGAGATAAGGTTTAACAAAAAAAGTGGAAGGGGGAAAAACGTGAAAGATGGGAGTAAAAAAAACGAAGAAGAAAAAGAGATGAAGAGATGACTATTATGAAAGGAGGAAGAGGGGAAAGGGTGGAAGAAAGAAGGGAAAGAGGGATGGAAGAAGAAAAGGATGTGGAAGAAATATTTATAAAAAAGGGAGATAAGAAGAAAGAAAAATATGGAAGAAAAGTGAAAGAGATTTGAGAAAACAGGAGAGTTAAAAGTATATAAGAAGATAAAATCAAAGATAACAAAGGGAATAATAGAAACAAGACAAAAGGAAGAAGAAGAAAAAAAGAAAGAAAAGAAATCGAGATAAAGATGAAAAAAAGGTGAAAAAGAGATACAAAGAGTGAAAATGGACATGAAAAAAAGAAATGAAGAGAAAGTCAGACTAACTGAAAAGAAACAGATATTATGAGGTATTTGTATCTCTTTTATAAAGATATATTCATGATTTATCCTCAACTGCTTTTTCTTATGCATTTATTTAGTTGTTGTCTACTGTCATTAAGATTATTACTATTGAGCTGAACAAACTATGAAAATGATTATCTTTCCTTTTCTATATATATATATATATATATATATATATATATATATATATATATATATATTATATATATATATATATATATTTCTTTCTTTAAAATCCTTTTCGAAATTATCTTAGTGTAATTTTTTTGTATTTTTTTTTCTTGCTTCACTTTTTATCTTTTTTATTCCTCTTTTGAGTATTTTTTTTTGTTACTTTTATCTGACAATTTCTTTTCATTTTCCTAATCTCTTCATTTTTTTTTCAATCAACTTTATTCTTTTTATCTATTATTTTTTTTCCTCTCGGCTTTTCCCTTTTTTTTCCTTTTTTATCAGTAAGAGCGCTGTGCCAAGGAATCCTGCTGTGATATCGTCCGTCATTGCTCTTCAGGTCACGTCACTATCTCCCTCTTGCTCCTCTCTCTCTCTCTCTCTCTCTCTCTCTCTCTCTCTCTCTCTCTCTCTCTCTCTCTTACTATCTATCTATCTCTGTCTCTTTCATCTCTCTTTCCTGTTTATATCGCTTAAGCTTTTTCTCTCTCTTTATGTTTCTCTCCCTCCCCCCCCCTCTCTCTCTCTTTCATCTCTCTTTCCTATTTATGTCGCTTAAGCTCTTTCTCTCTCTTTCTCTCTCTCTCTTTCTCTGTCTCTTTCATCTATCTTTCCTGTTTATGTCGCTCTTTCTCTCTCTCTCTATGTTGCTTTCTCTCTCTCTCTCTCTCTCTCTCTCTCTCTCTCTCTCTCTCTCTCTCTCTCTCTCTCTCTCTCTCTCTCTCTCTCTCTATCTATCTATCTATCTCTGTCTCTTTCATCTCTCTTTCCTATTTATGTCGCTTAAGCTCTTTCTAAGTCAAAGTTTCTCTCTCTCTTTCTCTCTCTCTTTCTCTCTCTCTTTCTCTCTCTCTCTCTCTCTCTCTCTCTCTCTCTCTCTCTCTCTCTCTCTCTCTCTCTCTCTCTCTCTCTCTCTCTCTCTCTCTCTCTCTCTCTCTCTCTCTCTTTCCTCTTTATGTCGCTTAAGCTCTTTCTCTTTCTCTGTTTTTTCACTCTCTCTTGCTCTCTCTCTCTCTCTCTCTCTCTCTCTTTCTCTGTTTCTTTCGCTCTCTCTTGCTCTCCCTCCCTCCCTCTCTCTCTCTCTCTCTCTCACTCACTCTCTCTATCTCTCTCTCCTATTTCTCTGTCTGTCTGTCTGTCTGCCTCTCTCTCTCTCTCTATCTATCTATATATCTCTCATCTTTCCTCTTTGTACTCCGTTTATTCTCTCCCTTCATTCCTTCCTTCGCCCCATGACAACGTGGAGTTCCGGCTTCTTCGTATTTGACCAGTCACTCCTCTCCCCCCACCCACCTAACCCTCTACCCCTGCCCCCTCCCTTCCTCAACCCATCCCTACTTCCCTCCCTCCTCATCTGTGCCCCCCCCCCCTTTAACCCTTCCCTGTCACCCTTCCTTAACCTAACCGTACTTCCCTCCCCCTACCCCCCTTTCCTCATTTCATTCTCCTCCCCCCTCCCCTCCCCTCCCTTCGCTATCTCGTTCGCTCTTCTCTCTCCCGATTACCTAATTCTCCTCCGATCCCTATTTCTCTTCTCCTCCCCCGGTTCCCCCCTCTCCCCCCCTATCCCCCTGCTCCTCTCTTCCCCTCCCTCCCCATCCGCATCCTCCCCCTTCTCCTCTTCCCCTCCCCCATTCGCCTCCCCTCCCTCTCCTCCCCCCCCCTTCCTCCCCCCTCCCCCCCTCCCATCGGTTATGAGGGCCGGGATCAGGCACCCCCGAAGGGCCATCTACCTCATCGTCCTCACAAGACCTCATTTCGACTGGTAATGAGCTCAGAGTCACAGTCGTAACATGATAGTCATCTTCCCTCACCCCTATCCCCCCCTCTCCCTTCCTTTCCTCTTTCCCCCCCCATCCTCTTTTTTTCCCTCTCTCTTTTTTTCCCCCTTTCCTCCTTCCACGAAAGAAGAAGAAAAAAGTCTTCAGCCTCATTTCCACACCCAAAGGTCGATCATTCCCTTCCTCCCCCACCCCCCACCCTTCCCCCCCCCCTCCTGATATTGATCACTCTTCCCCTCCCATCCCCTTTATCCCATCCCCTCCCCCTCCTCTCTCCGGTGGTAACGATGACGGGCCTCTTGTGTGCGTGCGTGCGTGCGTGTGTGTGTGTGTGTGTGTATCTGTACGTCCGTGTGTGTGTGTGTGTGTGTGTGTGTGTGTGTGTGTGTGTGTGTGTGTGTTTGTGTGTGCGTGTGTATCTGTACGTGCGTGTGTGTGTGTGTGTGTGTGTGTTTGTGTGTGCGTGTATATCTGTACGTGCGTGTGTGTGTGTGTGTATCTGTACGTGCGTGTGTATCTGTACGTGCGCGTGTGTGCGTGTGTGTGTGTGTGTGCGTGGATGTGTGTGTCTGTGTGTATGTTTTACGCCATTGAAGGGTGTTTAATGGCAAGAGAGCGACCGACGCCTTCTTCCACTGTTGGTTCCGGTTGGTTATTTTTCAAGAATTTACTTCCGTTTTTTATGGTCTATTTATTTCTCTCTGTTCCTTCGCTGTCTCCTTTCTTCGGCTAGTATGACATTCTCTCTCTCTCTCTCTCTCTCTCTCTCTCTCTCTCTCTCTCTGTTTATCTATTTTTCTCTCATTATTTGTCTTTGAATCTATTTCTCACTCACTCACTCCCCCTCCCCTCTCTTTCTCTCTCTCCCTTCCCCCTATCTTTCTCTCTCTCTCTTCCCCCTATCTTTCTCTCTCTCTCTCACTTCCTCTTTCTTCCTCCTCCCCTCTCTCCCACCTAACCCCTCTCTCTCTCATTCTCTTTCTTTCTCTCCCTCCCTCCCTCCTCTCTCTCACTCTCTCTCTCTCCCTTCCTCCCCCTCTCTTTCTCTCTCGCTCCCTCCTCTCTCTCTCTCCCTCCCTCCCCCCCTCTCTCTCTCCCTCTCTCTCTCTCCCTTCCTACACCCCCCTCTCTTTCTCTCTCTCTCCCTCCCTCCCCCCCTCTCTTTCTCTCTCTCACTCCCTCCCACTCCCCCTCACTCGCTTCACCTGGAATCACGTATCAGTTGCACTCATATCTCCTGAAGCATTTGCAATATTGCTTCATTAAGGAAGACTTTGGACTTTATATATTATCTCACGCCCGTCTCAAGCTCCGGTCGTGCGGGCGTGCTTCGGCATAGTGGTTGAGACGACTAGCTGAACCACGTATCTCCCCCCCCCTTCCCCCTTTATATGAAAGTTATAGAAAAAAATAAAGATACAAACATACCCGAACATTACGACACGCGTGGATTCCAACCGAAAAAAAAAAAATCATAAAATTGTGAAAATTCAAGACAGGAAGAGAGGTAAATAGCAGAGAGAGAGGGAGGGAGGGAGGGAGGGAGGGAGGGAGGGAGG
>NW_028234417.1:3677290-3684790 GCF_977035675.1 Penaeus japonicus | reverse complement strand
GATGGTGCTGTTGCTGAACCTCAAACTAAGGATGTTGCACCGCCTGATGCTCACCCTGATAGCTTCCTTTGCAACCCATGCGATAGAGTCCCTCCGCTGATAGGTATTGAAGGCTGCCAGCGTAGTAGTGAGAGAACTAGGCTGCGGCATGTGGCGGAGATGCCTATGTGAGGTTGTGAGGGAAAGACGTGGTAATGAGGACAAGAATGGGGAGCCCGACAGATTGCTGCAGCCGTGAGTGATGGGGAGGCGAGGAAGGGGTTCAAAAGTTCATCGCAGGTTTAAAAAATGAGGGATGGTGAAGTAAGGAGCAGGAAAATGAGGGGCAGCGAAGTGAGGATAGCCGGGTAATGGATGTAGGGAGGTAAGAGGAAGGGAGAAGGAGGAGAATGTAAGGTGATAGAAGGAGGGAGGGAAGAAAGAGGATGAGAATATAGAAGAAAGAGGTAGAAGAGGGGAGCGAAGTGATGAAGAGGAGAAGGATGAGAAAAATGACGTAAACTTAGAAGAGAAAGGAGGAGAAAAAGGACAAGGGAGAATGAAGGAGGGGGATAGGAGATGGAGGAAGAGGAGGAGTAGTAATGCTGATAATAATGATAATACTACTACTACCAAAAATAGTAACAATAACGATACGGAGAAGAAAAAGAGAAGAGATGACGAAAAAAAAGAAAACAGAAAAGAAGAGGAGACAAGGAAAAAGAAGAAAAAGAAGCTGATACAGAAGTAGTAGTAGAAGAAAAAGAAGAAGAAGAAGAAGAGAAGCAGGAGGAGGAGGAGGAGGAGGAGGAGGTGGTGGAGGGGGGGGGGGGGGCTACACTAATCACTAGGGCGTCACACCACCTGCTTTACTTACGGGACAGCGGCGACGGGTGGGAGAAGAGGCGAGAGAGGAACAGAAGGAGGGCATAAAAGAAGAAAGAGGAAGAAGAAGAAGAAGAAGAAGAAAAAGAGAATAACTGCATTCAGACGTGGAACGAGAGGACATGGAAGGATTGATGAAGAGGAAGGTAAATAGACCATGGAGATGAAGTGGAGGACAGAGAAAGGAAATGAGAGAGAGAATATATAAGATAGAGAGAGAGAAGAGAGAGAGAGGGGGGGGAGACAGAGGCAGAGAGAGAAAGAGAGAGAGAGAGAGAAAGAGAGAGAGAGAGAGAGAGAGAGAGAGAGAGAGAGAGAGAGAGAGAGAGAGAGAGAGAGAGAGAGAGAGAGAGAGAGAGAGAGAGAGAGAGAGAGAGGGATAGAAGAGAGAGAAGATAGAGAGAGAGAGAGAGAGAGAGAGAGAGAGAGAGAGAGAGAGAGAGAAAGGGAGAGAACAAAATAAATGAGGAGAAAAAGAAAAGATAAAGACAAATCGAACAAATGTATGTGACAATGAAGAAGAAGAAAAAAAAAAAATCATATTTGTGACCACGATAATTCAAGAGGAAATTGCTGATAATGATGATGATAAAAATGGAAGTAGATGAAGGCAATCATAGAACAACAACAAAAAGTTAAAAATATCAAAAATGAAGAAAAGAAAAGAAGAAAAAAAATCATCCACCTCCCCTTTTAACCACACCCCCACCCTCATTCCCCTCCCTACCTCCCCCCTTCCCCCCCATCTCTCTTCGCACACAAAAAGAAAAGAAAAATAAAATAAGAATAAAAAGAAAACGTGACCCCCTGCCCCCCTCCCCCCCTTCACCGACCCCCCATAACCCCGCTATTTCGGAGACTGACAGTGACGAGGAAATACCACCATTATCCATCATAATGAATATGGGATCTATATAAACTACAGAGAAAGGGGGGGAGGGGAGGGGAGGAGGAGGAGGAGGAAGGTGAAAGGGGGGTGGAAGGAGGGGGGTGCGAATGGGAAGGGAAGGGGAGGAGGAGGAAGATGAATGGGGGAGGGAGGAAGGAGGGGGGGTGCGAATGGGAAGGGAAGGGGTGGGAGGGAGAGAGAGGAGGCGAAGAGAGGAAGGGAGGGAGGGAGGGAATGAAGGAGGGAGTTCAGATTAGGAGAGGAGTGGAGAATAAAGGGAGGGGGGGAGGGAGGGAGGGAGGGAAGTAGCAGGGTGAAATAGAAAGGGAGGGGAGTAACGGAGTATGAGAATGTAATGGAGATGAGAGGGAAGGTAGGAGGGAGGGAAGGGGAGAGAAGAGGGGGAGGAAGGAAGGGGGAAGGAGATGGGGGAAGAAGGAAGGGGAGGGATGGAGGTGGAAGGAAGGAAGGGGAGAGGAGAGGGGAGAGGGGGGAGGAAGGAAGGGGAGGGGAGGGGAGGGGGAGGGAGGGATGGGCATTGTACAGGGTCATTACTATTGAGGTTATTGGTGTAGATGTTGTTGCTGTTATTGTTATTTTTATGGCTGTCACTCCTGTTACTGTTCTCTTGTTCTCTGATTCGTTCTGTTAGCCTCTTGATTCTTTATTTATTTATCCTATCATCGGTAATGGTGATTAAAGATCTCATCATTCTATAAATTAATATTTCTGGTGTTGTATTATTATCATCATTGTTATTATTGTCATCATTATCATTATTATCATTATTATCATTATTACCACTACAATTATTATTATCATTTTTATAATCATTATGATAATATTGAAATTGTTATCATTAGACTACCACCACTACTACTACTACTTATTATATCAATCACCATTACCATCACATATCTTTTCATCATCATCATCATTATCACTATATCCTCCTCATCTCCACTTTTTGCACCATCACCAAAAGAAAAAAGTACATCACCATTCTTATCCCGTCATCATTAACTCTAACGTAGGATCAGCCACTCGGCATCAAACACTACTGAATGCTCTTTCAAGGTGTCTGAATGCCTCTGTAACAATAAACTCTCTTTTTTATAACCTTGGAACACAAAGAGTCACGTACAATAACAGATCTTATGGCAAAGTGGAGCAGGGATGGTAGAAAAAAAAGATATCTTTCCAGGGATGGTAAAAAAAATATATCTTTGTTTGGTTGTTTCCTGACTGTATTTTTTTTTTTTTTTTAGCGGCAATTGACATGTGTAGTGCAGAAATATATGAATGGAAGGGGTTTAATTTTTTGGTTGGAAATGATGTGATGAAAAGAGATACTCTTGTTAGTAATACCTCTTATCTGTCTATGTTTTTAGCCATTTACGTATATTCACATATATGTATGTAATCATTACACATACAGACACACACACACCTGAGCGTGGAACTGTAAATGCGGAGAAACATATAATCATATCAGCATACACACGCATGCATACAGACACACACACACAAACACACATACACACACACAAACACGCACTCGCACACACACAAACACACATACACACACACAAAACACACACACACACACACACACACACACACACACACACACACACACACACACACACACACACACACACACACACACACACACACATATATATATATATATATATATATATATACTTTCATCAAAAAATCATTTGATTAAACAGTCAAAATAAAAAAAAGTTAGAGGAGAGGGGAAAGGAAAGCAAAGCCAGAGTCAAGAAACGAGTCAAGCAAGGAATGAAACAACCAAGACAAGGGGAAAAAATGCAAGGAAAGATAGAGACAAAAAAAAAGAGAAAAAAAAGAAAAAGAAAAAGCAAAAATAAAGAAGGAAGGAGGAAGGGAGGAAGAAGCAGTCTAGAATATCTCTCAGGACAGGTAGATGACACTAGAGTTAAGCTAACAGTCGAAGGCCTCGCGTCGGCAAGCTGTTCCGGGGGGAAACTCTCGTAATTTGGTCTCAAGTTTGTTAGGTGACCGTGCTGAGGGCTTGGGTCGGGTCTTGTTGCCTCCGTCTTTTCGTTTTCTCGTTTTTACCCTTTCTTAACTATCTTCTTTTTTTTGTTATGTTCCTTTTCTTTGATTCTGTTTATTTTTGTTTTTGTTTTTTGGGGGCGTCTTAATTTTTTTTTTTAGTTATTTTATTTGTTTTATGGGTTTATCTTGTTTATCTGTATGTTTTGTCTGTTATCTATGATTAAAAGATGATCAAATTCATGTTATTGTTCAAGAACGGAAAGAGAGAGAGTGAGAGGAGAGAGAGAGAGAGAGAGAGAGAGAGAGAAAGAGAGAGAGAGAGAGAAAGAAAGAGAGAGAAAGCAGATAGACAGAAACAAATGGAGACAGACAGATAAACAGACAGAAATACATGAGTGAGAGACAGACAGGCAAAGAGAGCTAAAAAATAAAAAAAAAAGAAAGAAAAAAAAAAACATTATTCCTACCATCCAGGCCATACCATAACCCAGATGTGCTGTCATGTGTTCGGGGAAAAATTTAAAACCGAGGCTATATCATTCCAGCTAAAAATTCAATTACACTCAAATGACCGATTGACGTGCATTCGGAATCTATATATAAATACCCCTATCAACCCCTCCTCCCCCTCCACCCCCTCCACACCCTCCACCCCCATCCCATAAATATCCTGACAGCGTGTTAAACATACACACCCATCAGATGTCACAGTCAATGCTGATACCAAACCCCGCCATATGCAAGAACCCCAATAAACCAGGTACTCGCCTCCCCACTGCTGGCACTTATCACCCCAACGAGTGCCGAATAAAAAAAGGACTTTGAGGCTTGACACCCCTTTATCAAAGAGGGACGCACTTGCATTAGAGAGTAGGTGGAGTAAACGCACTTTCTCCCGTGATTCCGAGAGCGAGGAATCATTTACTCTTCCTTGTTATGACTAGCGAATGCCTTGTCAATAAAGTCATCAATACTGCATTGACGCGAGAGTAATCAACGCTTTACAACCGACGCTTTAGATCAGTCATCAATGCGACATCATCAACATCCGTTCGCGCTTTAACGTTAAGGTTATCAATACTCTATCAGCATTATAAGCTTCATTAAAACAAGTCATGGGCGCTAGTTCACGTTGGTATCAGCAATACACAATTATGTGGATTCATTAGTACCAAGGGTGAAATGCGATCTATAATTACTTTTGAGTGAAAAAAAGGAGGTAGATTTATTACGTTCATCTTACTCTGCCCCCCTCTCTCTCTTTCTCTCTCATTCTCTCGCTCGAGTCTCTGTCTATCTATCTCTTTCTTTCTTTCTCTTTTTCTCTCTATTTCTCTCTCTTTCTTTCTCTTTTTCTCTCTATTTCTCTCTCTCTCTCTCTCTCTCTCTCTCTCGTTCTCTCTCTCTCTCTGTCTCTCTCTCTCTCTCTCTCTCTCTCTCTCTCTCTCTCGCTCTATCTCTCTCTCTCTCTCTCTCTCTCTCTCTCTCTCTCACACCCCAACATCTTTTAAAATACTCATTATAGGCCTTTCCGTCTCACCTTCCACGCTCTTAAGACCAGCCTCTTTCTCCTACCGAATATCCCCCCTCCCCCCCTACTCCATCTCCCGAACTCCTCCCACTCCCTAAGTACCCATTCCCGCTTCCTACCCTCCTCCCCTCCCCTCCCTTACCCTCCCCTCCCCTCCTACTCCATCTCCTCAACCCCCCCCCTGCTACTTCCATCCTAACTCCTACCCTTACCCCCCCTCTCCCCTCACTCCCACTTCCATCTCAACAACTCCCCTTCCCCAACCCCGGCCCTTCCCCCCCTCCCCTCCTACTTCCATCTCCATAACCCCCCTTACTCCATCTCTCCCCCCACCCTCCTACTACCATCCTACCCCCACCCCCACCCCCACCCCCACCCCCAACCCCGCTGCCTTGCCTCGCCACGCCCCGAAACCGCCGCTCTCAACCCAACCACAATCATTCTCATCAACAAGACCATACCACAATACCAGCCCCCCCCACCCCCACCCCCACCCCACCTTCCCTTAGCCTACTCCGCCTCTCCTTCTCCCTACCCTCCTCCTCCTCCTCCTCCTCTCCCAACTTCCCCTACCCTCATCCGCCTCTCCTTCTCCCTACCCTCCTCCCCCATCACACCCTCCTCCTCCTCCTCCTCCTTCTCCTCCGCCTCTCCTTCTCCCTACCCTCCTCCTCCTACTCCTCTTCTCTTCCTCCCACTCCTCATACCCCTTTCCCCCCAATAACCCTCCTATTCTTCTCTCCTCCCTCCTTCCTTCCCTCCATCTATCCCACCCTCCCTCCCTCCCTCCCTCCCCCTTCCTCCATCCATCCCTTTCCCCCCTCCCTCCCTCCCACCCTCCTCCTTCCTTCCTCCCCCCTCCCTTCCTCCCTCCCTCCTCCTCATAGCCCCCATCCCTCCCCCCCTACCTTCCCCTACACCCGATCATCCCCCACAAACATCACCACAATCACTTCCAACCCCCAACCCCCCTTTAAGACCCCCCCCCACCACCATCCCCCACCCCGCCCCCAACCCCCCGACACACACCAGCATCGCGGTCTCCCGTATCTTCATATTTCACTCCCAAGGCCACACGACCCAGGATTCTGTCTCCCCTCCCCCCACCAGCCCCCCCTCTCTCTCTCTCTCTCTTTGCCCCCCCTCAAGCCTCCCCTCTCTCTCTCTGTCTATCTCCCCCCCCCCAAGCTCCCCTATATCTCTCCCCCCCCCCCGACTTCTTTTTCTCTCTGTTTCTCCTCGTCTTTCACCTTCCCTCTCTCTCTATCTCTTTTTCTCTTTTCCTTCTATTTTCTCTTTTTCCCCCTATGTCTCGCATCTCTTTCTCTTTTTCTCAATTCCCACTTTTCCTTCTTCTTCTCTTAGTTTACCTTTTATTTCTTTCCTTTTCTTTCTCCCTTCTCTCTGCTCTTCTTTCTCTTATTCTCTCTCTTTGTTCCTCTGTCTCTTTCCCCCTCTTTTTTATTTTTTCTCTTCTGTTCTCACTTTTTTAGTTCCTCTTTCTCTTTCTGCCTCACTCTGTCCCTCTTTCTCCTTCTCCCTCTCTGTATTCCTCTTTCTCCCTCTCTCATTTCCTCTTTCTCCTTCTTCTCTCTATTCGTCTTTCTATTTCTCCCTCTCTCATTTCCTCTTTCTCCTTCTCCTTCTCTCTATTCCTCTCTATATTCGTCTTTCTCTTTCTCCCTCTCTCTGTACCCACCCCTCTCTCTCTCTCTCTCTTTCTTTCTTTCTCTCTCTCTCTCTCTCTCTTTCTCTCTCTCTCTTTCTCTCCCCCCCCCTCCCCCCGGCCGTGGCTCTAGGCGGATTCACATGAATGAAATGGATAGAGTTTTCTATAGGCCTGGGAGGATGGGAGGGGTGGGTAGGGGGAGAGGGATGGGGAGGGGGGAAGGATGAGGTGGGGTGGGGAGGGGTCGGCTAGAAGGATAAGGAGAAGGTTGAAAGTTTTTTTTTTTTATATCCTTTTTTATGTATCTAAATTTTTTTAACCTTTTTATTTATTTATTTTTTTTTTTCTTGGTGATAAATCGTGGGAATTATTATTTGTGTTGTTTATCTGATCGGGAGAAAAGGCAAAAAAAGAAAAAAAGAAAAAGGAAAAAAAGAAAATAGAGAGGTTGATGGCGAAGGGGCAGAGTCATTCTTAACTTTATTTATTTTTTTCCTT
>NW_028234417.1:3657290-3672290 GCF_977035675.1 Penaeus japonicus | reverse complement strand
TTACATAAACACACACACATACATAAACACACACACATACATAAACACACACACATACATAAACACACACACACACATACATACATAAACACACACACTTACATAATCACACACACACATACATATACACACGCACACATACATAAACACACACACATACATAAACACACACACATACATAAACACACACACTTACATAATCACACACACTTACATAATCACACACACACATACACATACACACGCACACATACATAAACACACACACATACACACACACACACACATATGTATATACATTTTTTCCCCTTTTCTTTCCATGTTTATGTCCTTTTCTTCTTCTTCTTCTTCTTTTGTCTTTTCCCCTTTTTCTTTTTTTCTTTCAGTGAAGGATAAAAACCGGAAGGGAGAGAAAATAATTTGACTATAATACATGTAAGTGAAAGAAAAAGAATAAGGAAGAATGTAAGAAAATGTAAGAAAAAGAGAAACGAAAATAGACAGAAGTAAAAAGATAACAAGAGGGAGAGAAGACGAAATGTGAAAATGTAATTACCACTTAAGAAAAAAAGGATACATGTCACTTTACACTTGAATGACATCTATGTGTTTCCGAGACTAAGTGCTTTTGTAATGAACCCTTGGTCAACGTCCCCTCCCCACCCCCCCCTTCCTCTCACCCTACCTATCCCCCTTCCCCTTCTATCCCCACCCCTTTCCTTATCCTCTCCCTAAGTCCCTTCCCCCCTCCCTCCTCCTGACAACACCACCCCCTTTCCCCAACCCTGCCCCCCTCCCTCCTCCCTTATCACCGAGGTCCCTTCCCCTCCATAGCCCTATTGTTTATGACCCCCCCCATCTCTTTCCCCCTTCCCCCCACACACCTTCCTCTCTCCTCCTTTCTCCCTTCCCCTCCTTCGTCCCTCCTCCCTTCACACCCTATCCCCTCCTCCCCCTCTTTCCCTCCTTCCCCACACTCCACCCCCACCCTTACCTTCCCTCCTGCCCCTCCCCCCTCCCATCTCATTAAGGACCCGTAACATATCTGCCCGTTGTCTCTCCCCCTTCCCCTCCTCTCTCAACGCCCTTACCTGGGCTACTAGACATCCCCCTCCCCTCCCCCTACACACGCGGTAGATAGGCATCGAGACAAGGATGATGGGGGGGAAGGGGAAGGGGAAAGGGGGGGGGAAGGGGAAAGGGGGGGGGGGGTAAAAAGAGGCTCAGGTTTTTTTTTTTTTAGATAAAGAAGGAAGAAGGAATTGACTCAAGGTGTTGTTGAAGGTCGTAAAAAAGAGAAAGAAAAAAAAGAAAAGAAAGGGACACTCGATTCGGTAGATAGATTAACCAGGGGAGTATTAACTGGTGATGGTGGTGGTAATGATGACGGTGGTGGTGATGATGGTGATAACGATGGTGTTGATGGTGATGATAATGGTGGTGGTGATGTTAGTGATGAGGATGGTGATAGTGGTCGTGTTGAATCTGTTGATGGTGATGGTATAGATGATGATTATGATGATTATGATGTTGATGATGATGATACTGATGGTAAAGATAATGATAATAAAAACATCAACAACAATAACTAATATATAAATACAAAAAATATAATGATAATAACAATAACAGTATCGACAAGTAAAACCATAAAGCATTAAAAACAACAACAAAAAAACTAAAATACACACAAACCTTCACACAATAAAAATAACACCTCAAGCGAACAAATAAGAAGAAGAAGAAAAACAAAAAACAAAAAACAAGCAAGAAAATAAACACACGATAATCACCAAAACTAAAAATAAATTTCTCAAAAAAGAAAACGAAGAACGAAGCAAATTCCACGTCAGTCAACAAAGGAAGGGAGGAAAGCGTGAAGTCCAACCGCCATTTGTTTTATTTTGAATCTTGAAACGTTGCGCTTCTGACGTATGATGTTCTAATTTTCGTTCTTTGGATGAAAAAAATAATCAAATAAGAATGAAGAGGAAGAAGAAAAATCAAACAAAAGATTGCCGGCGATACAAATTCAGCCGTCGATATTGGAAGAAAAATAAATACAGAGAAAAGGGGGAAAAAAAGACAGACAAAATAAAGCGATAAAAAGAAATCACGTCTTTAATCATATTGACACATAATTTTGACACAAGAAATATACTAAAAAAACACATATATATACAATATCCATCGAATAAAAGCATAAATATTTGATCTAGCAACAGCCCGTACGTCACGCAGCGAATATAAGCGCAATTCTCTTCGATCACACAATCCCGCCATTTTGCTCTATTTACTACCCCTTGGCAGCCACTCAGCGGGCGGTAGCAAAGTGTGGATGATCGTAAAATATTTCCTGATATTAGCGGATTAAATTCCAGCGGACAAGAAGTTCATGGTTTTCTACACCGCGTGGTGTTGATTGAACATAATAAGTAGCTCTTCATTGGTAGTTTATGAGGAACAAATATGGTGTTTTTTTCATCTTTGTAATTATAGTCTGGACAGGAATGTAAACTCTCGCATACACAAACACATTCTCGTATATCTATTTGTATGTAGCTATATCTGTATATCTATCTACTTGTTTATCTTTTCGTACACATGCAAGAGATTGCAAACACATATTTCTTCTCTCTCTCTCTCTCTCTCTCTTTCTATTTATCTATCTACCTTTCTATTTATCGATCTATCTATGCATACCACACACACAGAGCACAAATAACACGCCGCTCTCTTTACGAAATGATGTCGCAAGTGACAGGACACCCAACTGTTTACATCAGTATTGATAAGAAAACTGAACATTTTTCGTTTGTAGAATAACATGATGAGCAAACACACTGCTCTATTTGAACAACCAATATATATATATTCTAGTATTTCTTTGCGGCCATCGGCTTGATCTATGATCGCTTGAATGATAAAAACCAAAATGAAAATTTAACCGAAGATAAATAGGACAAACGTCTGGTAGCAAATACGTGGATCACGCTGGAAGTTCCCGCGCTTCCTGCCTCTCACTTGTTCTTGCTGCTGCCCCCTCTTCTTCCCTCGTTTCTTACCTTCTTCCTTCCTTCCTACTTGAATTACCCTTTCCCTCCATCCCCTTTCTTCCTCTCTCTCTCCTATACACTTTCTCGTTTCCCTTCCTCCATACCTCTATCCCTTTATCTCCCTACCTTCCCTCATCCCTGCCTGGTTTCTTCCTTCCAGTTTTCCCTTTTCCCAACTCTCCCTTTTTCCTTCATCTTTCCCTCTATCTTCCTAATCTTCCTATCTGCCATCATTTCGGCCCTAATTCTCCCTCCCTTCCTCTCTGTCTCCTTCCCTCCTTCTCCACTCCTCCTCCTTCCCCTATCCCTCCTCTTCCTACTTCTCCTTCTCCTACCCCTCCCCCCTCCCTCCTCCTCTACTTCCTAATCCTCCTCTTCCTCCCCCTCCTCCTCCTCCTCCCCCCTCTTCCACCCTCCTCCTCCTCCTCCCACCTCTTCCCCCTCCTCCCCCTCCTGTTCCTCATCCCCCTCTTCCTCCTTCCCCTCCCTCTCCCCCTCCTCATCCCCCTTCTCCTCCACCTCTAACCCCCCTTCTCCTCCCCCTCCCCCCCTCCTCCTCCACCTCCAACCCCCCCTCCTCCTCCTGCTCCTCTGCCTGCGGGGGATCAGGGACAAGAAAAAGAGAAATGGCTCTCTTATCTCAAGCCATTCGTTTCCATTGAGCCGAAGAGGGAAATGAAGGGAAGTGATTAGGTTTCCAGTTCGACCCCGGGAGGAGGAGGAGGAGGAGGAGGAGGAGGAGGAGGAGGAGGAGGAGGAGGAGGCGGAGGAGGAGGAGGAGAAGGAGGAGGAAGGGGAGAGGGTGAAGAGGGAGGAGGAGTTGGTTAAGGAGGAGGAGGGGGAGGAGGTGAAGAGGGAGGAGGAGTTGGTTAAGGAGGAGGAGGGGGAGGAGGTGGAGGAAGGGGAGCAGTGGGAAGAAGTGGAGGGGGTGGAGGAGGAGGAGTGTGAGGAGGGGGGTAGAGGAAGAGAAGGAGGGGGTAGAGGAGGTTGTGGAGTGGGAGGAAGTGAAGGGGGAGGAGGAGGGTGTGGAGGTGAAGGTGGAATGAGAAGGGAAGGAAGATGTGGAAGATGGGGAAGAGGAGGAAAAGGAGGAAGTGGAGGCGAATGAGGGGGGAAGGATAAGGGGGAGGAAGGGGGGACAGGATGAGTGGGAGGTGTAGGTAAAGATAGAGGCAGAGGTGGGGGTGGAGGGGGTCGAGTAAGAGGAGGGTTAAAGGAGGAGGAGGAGGAGGAGGAGGAGGAGGAGGAGGAGGAGGAGGAGGAGGAGGAGGAGGAGGAGGAGGAGGAGGAGGAGGGGGGAGGAGAGGGGGAGGAGGAGGAAGAAGGAGGACGGAACAAGAAAAGGGATAATGACATGGTAAGACAAAGCAAAAAAAAAAAAAAAATAAAATAAAAAAAGAAGATGAAACACGATAAGAAAGCGTAGAAGAAAAATAAAAAAAAGAAAAGAAAAAAGAAAGGAAGAAAAAGAAGAAAGAGGAAGAGAAAGAAGAAAGAGGAGGAGGAGGGATCAGCAGCCCGGTCGGCGTGGATCACTTCGAAGCTGATTAGATTGAGCGGATTAGGGGGGGGGGGAGAAGGAGGAGGAGGAGGAGGAGAAGGAGGTAGGAGTGGGGTAGGGGGGGAGGGGGAGGGGGAGGGGGTGCGTCGTGGATCAGGTGTTGCGCGGGTGAAGGGTGTGGGGTTGGGGTAGGGGTGGGGGTCGGGATGGGGGTAAGGCGGGGTGAAGAGTATGGGGGAGGGGAGGGGAGGGAAGAGGAGGAGGGGGGGTAGGGGTAGGGGAGAAGCGAGGGAGGGGCGAAAGAAGAGGTAAGAGAAAGAAAAGAGAGTAAGAAAGGGGATAAGAGAGGAAGAAGAGATATCAGATAGGAGGGAGAGAATAAGAGAGAAGGGAAGTGAAAGAGGAGACGAGGTTAAGTAAGAAGGAATAAGAGGAGGGATATGGAGGAAAATGAAGATGAAGAGTATGAAAGAAAACGAAAGAAAGAGAGAAACAAGAAGGAAAAGAAGACCGTTAAAGAAGAAGAGATAGATAAAAAAAGAAAGAGATTAAAAAAGGAATAATTGGTGTGAAGTGTGAAGAGAGAGAGAGGGAGAGAGAGAGAGAGAGAGAGAGAGAGAGAGAGAGAGAGAGAGAGAGAGAGAGAGAGAGAGAGAGAGAGAGAGAGAGAGAGAGAGAGAGAGAGAGAGAGAGAGAGTGAGAGAGAGAGAGAGAGAGCGAAGAGAAGAGAAGAGAAGAGAAGAGAAGAGAGAGGTGTAACGGGGAAGGACAAATCATTTGAGAGGGAGAGGGGGGTGGGGGGTGGGGGACAGGACTGAGGGTGGGGTAGGGGTAGGGGTAGGGATGGGGGTGGGGGGTTACCGGGTGTCCATTTCAGTTACTCGATAAGTCGATCGGTGTTCTCGAAAAGGAAACCAATCTAGAAGAGAAAGAGAGAGAGAGAAAAAATATATATGACAAATGCGAATATAGAATTAAAATGGTCAGTATATATAAGAAAATACACTGTGATATATTTCTTTAATAAACCTTTAATGTACTATATATGCGCATACACACACACACACAAATACACACAAACAAAAACACCAACAAACACACAAACAAACAAACACATATACACAAACACACACACATACACCCAAACAAACACACACACACAAACAAATACACACACAAACAAACAAACACACACACACACAAACACACACACGTACACACAAACGCACGCATGAACACACGTACAGGATAATGTGTTTGTGCCTGAGAAATAATGGAAACACCTGACCAAACTCAAGTGCTTTGGGAATACTAGAATGTTAATACTATTGAGAATTCAGTCGATAAATATACAAGCAAAAGGTCTGAGAAAAAAAGTTTAATGTCAAGGGATAAAGAGAGAGAGGGAGTGAGAGAGAGAGAGAGAGAGAGAGAGAGAGAGAGAGAGAGAGAGAGAGAGAGAGAGAGAGAGAGAGAGAGAGAGAGAGAGAGAGAGAGAGAGAGAGAGAGAGAGAGAGAGAGAGAGAGAGAGAGAGAGAGAGAGAGAGAGAGAGAGAGAGAGAGAGAGAGAGAGAGAGAGAGAGAGAGAGAGAGAAAGCGAGAGGGAGAGAGAGAGAGAGAGAGAGAAAAAGCGAGAGGGAGAAAAAGATAGAGAGAGAGAGAAAGAGAAATAGAAAGAGAAAGAAAGCGAGAAAGAGAGAGAAAGATAAAGAGAGGAAGAGAGAGAGAGACCTAGAGAAAGAAAGTGAGAGAGAAAGATAGAGAGAGAAAGACACTCCCTCTCGCTAGCCCGATCTTTTCGAGACATAAAAGGGATTTGGTGTCCCTCTCCTTAGATCTGTTATGTATTCTGTTATGTATGTCTGTATTTTGTCTCTGTTTGTCTGTCTGTTATCCCCACGATTTATTCCCTTTAAGGCATGTCTGTCTGTTTGTTTGATTTGCTCTTTGTTAACTTTATTTTTCTCTTTGATTGATTCATTCTTTCTTTTGTTCATTATTTCCAAAGCATTTCTTTCTTTCTCTGTCTTTCTTTGTGTCTTTTTCTTTCTCTCTCTCTCTCTCTCTCTCTCTCTCTTTCTCTCTCTCTCTCTCTCTCTCTCTCTCTCTCTCTCTCTCTCCTAACCTCCTCTCTCTCAGTCTGTCTCTCTCTCTCTCTCTCTCTCTCTCTTTCTATCTCTCACGCTCACTCACTCGCTCGCTCTCTGTCTCCCTCTCTTCCTCCTCCCCTTCCCACGTCACATAACTCGTCTTTAAGATTCGGGTCGTCTTCGTCAAAGCTTCCCTCCCCCCCCCCTCTTCCACACTCCCTTCTCCCCTTCCTTCCCTCTTCCCATCTCCCCTCCTCCCCCTTTTCACGCTTTTCTCATTCTTCCCCTTTTTTCTCCTTCTTCCCTCTCCCCTCCTTTCCCCTCTTCCCCTTCCTCTCCCTCCCTCCCTCTTCCCTTCCCTTTCCCTTCCCTCTTCCCATCTCCCTTCCCCTCCCCCCTCTCCCCCCTCTATCCTCATCCCATCTCCCCTCCCCTCCCCCCTCTATCCTCATCCCATCTCACCCTCCCCTAAAACCCCGCCTCCCCACAAACACCCCAGATACAGTAGCCTCCTGTTTATGTACTGAAAACAATAGGGAGATTGGTGGTGGGGGCGGGGTGGGGGTGGGGGCGGGGGCGAGGCGGGGCGGGGTGGAGGGAGGTGATAACGGGAGAAGGAGAGGCGGGAGGTAGGATGTGGGTTGTGGGTTGGGGAGGGGGGGGTGAGGATCTGGGTGGTGGTAGGGAGTAGGAGGGAGAAGGTAGGGAGGGAGGTGTTCGTTATCCCCCCTTCACTCGCTCTCCTACAAGTTATTTCAATACTCTATAGTTATTTCCAAATCCTGTGGTATTTGTATATCTATATACCTCTCCGTTAACGTTTTTTTTATGTTTGAATTCAAATGAATAAAATGATAAAACATGAAATGAGACATGAAAAAGGAAATAAAATTGTATTTACCTTCGTTGATATCATTCGAGATAAAAAAATATATATATTTAACTAAAACCTTTGAACAAGAAATAAACAAACATTGACACACGTTATGTTTATCCTTTCTTCTTTTCCTCACATCCAACATGATAATGAAAACGAAAACAAAAGAATTAAAAGAAGAAGAAAAAATAAATCTTTTACACAACATTTTTTCTTTTTCCCTCTCTCTCTCTCTCTCTCTCTCTTTCTCTCTCTCTATCTCCCATCTCTCCCTTTATTCTTTCCCTCTCTCTCTCTCTCTCTCTCTCTCTCTCTCTCTCTCTCACTCTCTGTCTCTCTCCCTCCCTCCCTCCCTCCCTTCCTCCCTTCCTCCCTCCCTCCCTCTCTCCCACCCTCCCTCTCTCTCCCTCCCTCTCTCCCACCCTCCCTCCATCTCTCCCTCTCTCTCTCGCCCGGCCGGCCCAGTAGCACAGGCAGTTCCATGTACGGGAACAAAAGAACTATAACCAGGCTCCTTGTTGGCCATCTAGATAACCGAGGAAATGTGTAATCTTTTAACACACCCGGGAACGGAGAGCGAAACACGAAGGAGATGAGAGAGAGAGAGAGAGGGAGGGAGGGAGGGAGGGAGGGAGGGAGGGGGAGAGAGAGAGAGAGAGAGAGAGAGAGAGAGAGAGAGAGAGGGAGGGAGGGAGGGGGAGGGAGAGAGGAGGGGGAGAGGGAGGGAGGGAGGAGGAGGGGGAGAGGGAGGGAGGGAGGAGGGGGAGAGGGAGGGATGAGGAGGAGGAGAGGAGGAGGAGGAGACTGTGAGAGGAGGAGGGATACTTTGCGGAAGGCGGGGCGAAGGGAGGAGGAGGGGGAGAGGGAGGGAGGGAGGAGGGGGAGAGGGAGGGATGATGAGGTAAGTAAAGGGAGAATGGAGAATGCGAGATGGAGAGAGAGAGGGAGAGAGAGAAAGAGCGAAAGAGAATGAAAGAAAGAGAAAGACAGACAGACAAACAAACAAAGAAAAACAAAAGAAAGAAAGAGCAAAAAAAAAAAAAATCAAAACCCAAAAAATAAAACAGAAAAACAAAAATAAAACAAAAGAAAACAAATCTTACAAAAGGAGAGAAAGACAAACAAATGGCAGCTATTTATACACCACCAAGATAAGATATCAGCAGGATCATCCAGGTCATCTGCCTGACCTATGACCTCGCTTGGGGGGGAGAGTGGGGAGGGGAAGGGGTAGGGGGGACACGACCTTCACGACCGACCTGAAAATAGCTATATTGGGGGAGTGGCTTTAAGGGGGCTCGGTAGGGGGAAGGAGGGGAGGGAATGGGTGGGGGTGAAGAAGTAGGGGGGGAAGGGGAGTGGTTGATAGGCGAGAGGAAAGTGGGGGGGGGGGGGAGGAGGAGGGAGGGGATGGGGAGTATTTATTTAAATGTTCGTGTGCTTGAGTTGGAATAGGAGTCCGAGTGTGTTTTATTTATATATATATATATATATATATATATTATATATATATATATATATACGATTATATATATATATATATATATATATATAATCTATATATGCTATATTTATATCTATGATATATATATATATATATATATATAATATTATATTTATTATATATTTATATTATATATATTTTTATATACATATTTATACACATCTATCTATTATCTATCTATCTATCTATCTCTCTATTATCTATCTATATTATATATAAGATATTATTATCTTTATATTATATATATATTACATATATATTATCTATATATATATACTATATAGATATAGTGAGAGAGAGAGAGAGAGAGAGAGAGAGAGAGAGAGAGAGAGAGAGAGAGAGAGAAAAACAAAACAAAACAATAGATAAACGGCAAGAAAACTGAAAAACGAAGAGAGTACAAGGACAAGGAGGGGAAGGTGGGAAGGGCTAGGGGGGAGAGGGGGAAGGAAAGGGAGGAAGGGGGAGGGGGGGCGGAGGAGAGATAATCCAGACGGAAAGAAACAAAAGAAACTACAGAGGACTCTCCCTCCCCCTCCCCCTTCCCTCCCCCCTCCCCGACTTTCCCACACAAGGGCTTCTTCAACACGACAAGGCTAGGGGGGGGAGGTAGGGGGATACAGGGGAAGGGAATATGGGAATAGGGAGGGGGGTGAAGTGGTTTAGGATGGGGGGGGGAGAGGGGAGAGGGATGAGGTGGGAGTGGGCTATGGAAGGGGGGATGAGGTAGAGGTAGATTAGGAGGGAAGTGGATGAGGAGGGGAGGAGGGAAGAGGAGCGAGAGGGTGGGGGTAAGACTTGAGCAGCGGGAGGGAGGAGGCGGAGGAGGAGGAGGAGGAGGAGGGAGAAGGAGACGAGACAGTAGGAGGCGAAGGAGGGATGAGAGAGTAGGAGGAGGAGGAGGGAGGAGGGCAAGACATGAGGCGCGAGTGGGGGAAAGGAGTGAAGAGGAAAGGAGGGAGGAGAGGGGGGAGGCAGAGGATCGAGAGGGTTGGGTGTGAGGCCCCCCCCCTGACCCCCCCCACCCGGGGAGACAGTGAGAGAGCGGGATGGAGGAGAGAGGAGGAGGAGGAGGAGGAAGGTGAGAGGAGGAGGAGAGGAGATGGAGGAGGAGGAGGAGGAGGAGGAGGAGGGAGGAGGAGGAGGAGGAGGGGGGGGAAAGTGGAGCGAGAGGAGTGGGGAAAGGGAGAATGAGACAAGCGGGAAGGGAGAGGAGGGAAGAGGAGGAGGAGGAGGAGGAGGAGGAGGAGGAGGAGCTAGGAGGCGGAGGAGGGAGGAGGAGGAGGGGGGAAGGAGGAGGAGGAGTGAGGAGGGTGGGGCGGTGAGACATGAGAGAGCGGGGAAGGAGGAGGAGGAGGAAGAGAGGAGGAGGAGGGAGGAGGAAAAGGAGGAGGAGGAGGGAGAGGAGGAGGAGGAGGAGGAGGAGGAGGGGGGGGGCGAGAGGGTGGGGGGGGGGACATGAGAAGCGAGAGGGAGGAGGAGCAGGAGGAGGGAGGAGGAGGAGGAGGAGCAGGAGGAGGAGGAGGAAGAGGAGGAGGAAGAGGAGGAGGAGGAGGAGGAGGAGGAGGAGGAGGGGGGAAGAGGAGCGAGAGGGTGGGGGTGAGACATGAGAAGCGGGAGGGAGGAGGAGGAGGAAGAGAAGGAGGAGGAGGAGGAGGAGGAGGAGGAGGAGGAGGAGGAGGAGGAGGAGGAGCGCGAGAACGGAGGCGGGGAGAAAAGAGGAGAGGAGACCATCATGAGGAGGGTGGGGGGGAGACATTGAGTAGCGAGAAGGAGGGAGGAGCAGGAGGAGGAGGAGGAGGAGCAGGAGGAGGAGGAGGAAGAGGAGGAGGAAGAGGAGGGAGGAGGAGGAGGAGGAGGAGGAGTGGGGAGGAGAGGAGTGAGAGGGTGGGGAGACATGAGAAGCGGGAGGGAGGAGGAGGAAGAGGAGGAGGAGGAGGAGGAGGAGGAGGAGGAGTGGAGGGGGAGGAGGAGGAGGAGGAGGAGGAGGAGGAGGAGGAGGAGGAGGAGGAGGAGAAGAAGGGGAGAAGAGGAGAGGAGTGAGAGGGTGGGGAGACATGAGAAGCGGGAGGGAGGAGGAAGAGGAGGAGGAGGAGCAGGAGGAGGAGGAGGAAGAGGAGGAGGAAGAGGAGGAGGAGGAGGGGAGAGGGAGGAAGAGAGAGTAGTGGGAGAGGAACAGGAGTGATAGGGTGGGGGTGAGGACATGAGAAGAAGCGGGAGGCAAAGCAAGGAGGAATAGAGGGAAGAAGTGGAGGAGGAGGAGGAGGAGGAAGAGGAGGGGGAGGGAGGAGGAGGAGGAGGAGGAGGAGGAGGGGGGGGGGGGGAGGGGGGGCAAGACATGAGAAGTGGGAGGGAGGAGGAGGAGGAGGAGGAGGTGGAGGAGGGGGGGAGGGGGGGGGCAAGACATGAGAAGTGGGAAGGAGGAGGAGCAGGAGGAGGGAGGGGGGAGGAGGGGGGAGGGGATTAAGGAGGAGGGGCGTTGTGTAAATGAGATTGAGATCAGGATGAAGACACAGCCGCTGTTCTCGGGGTCCTTTGGCCTTACCTGGGAGATTAAGAGGGGTGGGGGGTGGAGGTGGGAGAGGGGAGGAAGGATGGTAGGCAAGGGACAGGGAAGGGAGGAGGGGGGATAGGGAAGGAAAGGAAAGAGAGGGAGAAAGAGAGAGAAAGAGAAAGAGAAAGAGAAGGGGGGGGAGAGGGGAGGGAGGATGGTATGGAAGGGACAGGGAAGGGAGGAGGGGGGGGGGGGAGGGAAGGAAAGGAAAGAGAGGGAGAAAGAGAGAGAAAGAGAAAGAGAAAGAGAAGGGGGGGAGGTGGGACAGGGGGGGAGGTGGAACAGGGGAGGGAGGATGGTAGGCAAGGGACAGGGAAGGGAGGAGGGGGGATAAGGAAGGAAAAGAAAGAGAGGGAGAAAGAGAGAGAAAGAGAATGAGAAAGAGAAGGGGAGGTTAAAGGAAGAGGGAGACAAGAACAAGAAAGAAAAGAAGAGAAAGGTACAGACATTGAGGACACTAACTCTCTCCGATAAGTGTCCAGAAATTCCCTTTCTCGCTAAAAGTGTCCCATTTAAAAAAAAAATTGTCCCAAAACAAAAACTACATTACATCTAACAAGAATATCTTTCTCATTTTTTCTTTCGTCAAACAAGCACTCATACAAACAGACAAATGTAAGTGTTTTTTTCACTTAATGATTCATGCATTGTAAGTGGAAACATTGCGGTTTCTGTTCTTCAAATATAATCTTTTCATCCAATGCCATTCTTTTAAGCCTTTTTTTCTCTCTTAATCATGACATTCTTATCATTTCCCATGACATTATTTACTTATTCATCCTTTCTGTAAGTATTCTTTTTCTCAAAAGACTACTCATGAACTCAAATTTTTTAATCCAACACCTTCTAGATCCTTTTATTTATCTTTATCCTTCTCTTTATTTTGCTTATTAGCGCCATTTACGTATTTACTAATCTCTCTTTTGAGAAAATTTCCAGCAGACCTTCGAGCGAGACAGACAGACACACACACACACACACACACACACACACACACACACACACACACACACACACACACACACACACACACACACACACACACACACACACACACACACACACACACACACACACACACACACACACACACACACACACACACACACACACACACACACAAGGTCGACAGCGGTCATTGTGTCAAGAGTGTAAGAAAATATTTGCCGAAGGTCCAAGTCTTCCGGCAAACTATTGTTAAAGTCAACAGATCTTACAAACTGTGCCTGCGGGTCCCGATTCACACGGACCCGGACCCGTTTGTTTACATTATCTGAGGTGATTGTAAGGCTTTTTTGTTTACATTATCTCAGGTGATTTTTGTTTTGTTTCATTATCTCAGGTGATTTTATTATTATTATTGTTATTATTATTATTATTATTATTATTATTATTATTATTATTATTTTACAATATCTGAGGTAATATTTTTGCTTACATCATCTGAGGTGATTTTAAAGTTTTTTTTCTTTTCTTTTTTTTTCTTACATTATGTGAGGTGATTTTAATTTTTTTTTATTCCCCTTTTTTGTTTACATTATATGAGGTATTTTTCATTTTTTTTTGTCTGTCAATTCGCTGTTTTGATTTGATTGATGTTCGTCTTTGTTGTATCTATTATAAAAAGGGGTTGGGGGGGATGCTCATTGATCCGTGATTTATTACGGTGAATATAAAGTCCAGTCTTAGATAGTAAAACTTGTAGACAAAGTTATAGATAAATCAAAGAACAGGCGATTAACTGCATTCCTAACTCCTCTTCTTTCACCGAAGAGTAAAATTTCTCCACCCTTTTCACATATATTCCAGCAATTTCTACTCGACCACCTCATTCCTCCCCCCCTCCCCCTCCCCCACCCCGGCTAGTCAAGATAACACCAGGTATTCTAAGATAACATCAGCTATCTTAAGAAAACGCCAGGAAATGATAATAAGTGATAAGCCCTTAACCTCCTATTTACAGTCGGGGATCTGATCTCACTTCTCGTTTGATAAGAGACGTTTCTCGGATTCCGTCCCGCCTTCAGACACATACACATACACATGCACATATACAAACATGCACATGTACATACACATACGTAAGCACATACAATACGCTTACACATACACATGCACATATACAAATATACACATGCACATACACATACGGATGCACATACATTATCGCTTACACATACACATGCACATATACAAACATACACATGCACATATACAAACATACACATGCACATACACATACGCATGCACATACATTATCGCTTACACATACACATGCACATGCACATATACATGCACATGCACATACACATACACAGAGAGAAAGAGAGAAGAGAGAAAGACCGAGTGAAAAAGAGAAGAGAGAAAGAACGAGAGAAAGAGAGAAGAGAGAATGACGGAGAGAAAGAGAGAAGAGAGAAAGACCGAGAGACAAAGAAAAGAGAGAAAACCCGAGAGAAACAGAAACAGAGAAACAGAGAAAGACCGAGAGAAAGAGAGAAACAGAGAAAGACCGAGAGAAAGAGAGAAACAGAGAAAGACTGAGAGAAAGAGAGAAACAGAGAAATACGGAGAGAAAGAGAGAAAGAGAGAAAGACCGAGAGACAAAGAAAAGAGAGAAAACCCGAGAGAAACAGAGAAAGAAAGACCGAGAGAAACAGAGAAACAGAGAAAACCCGAGAGAAACAGAGAAAGAAAGACCGAGAGACAGAGAGAAGAGAGAAAAAGACGGAGAGAAAGAGAGAACGGCTGAGCGAGGTGGCTGAGGCGCTGAATAAATGAACAGGGAAAAATCCTGAAACACAAGACAGCGCCAGTGCTTCCCGTGATAATGTGCTGGCTGGGCTGGGGCCGCACGGAAGCTGCTGCTACTGGTGCTGACGATGCTGATGGAGCTGCGGAATGCTGACTATGCTGACTATGCTGACTATGCTGACTATGCTGACTATGCTGCGCGCTGTGTGGCAGTTCTTGGCTGCTTTTCCTTCTCGTGTTTTCTCTTATTTTTTTATCTTTCTCTTATTATTACGTGAGTCCTTGTGGGGATGTGGGGATGAGGGGGTTCGTGTGTGTGGGGACATACACACACACACACACACATATAATTATATATATATATATATATTTATATATATATATATATATATATATATATATATATATATATATATATATATATATATATATATATATATACATATATATACATATATATATATGTATGTATAAATATGTATATGTATATATGAATATGTATATATATATATATATATATGTATATATATATATTATATATATACATATATATATACATACACATATATATGTGTGTGTGTGTGAGAGAGAGAGAAAGAAAGAGAGAGAGAGAGAGAGAGAGAGAGAGAGAGAGAGAGAGAGAGAGAGAGAGAGAGAGAGAGAG
>NW_028234417.1:3639790-3642290 GCF_977035675.1 Penaeus japonicus | reverse complement strand
GACCTCAAAGAAGACGACCTCAAAGAAGACGACCTCAAAGAAGACGACCTCAAAGAAGACGACCTCAAAGAAGACGACCTCAAAGAAGACAACCTCAAAGAAGACGATCTCAAAGAAGACGACCTCAAAGAAGACAACCTCAAAGAAGACGACCACAAAGAAGAGAACCTTAAGAAGACGACCTCAAAGAAGACGACCTCAAAGAAGACGACCTCAAAGAAGACGACCTCAAAGAAGACGACCTCAAAGAAGACGACCTCAAAGAAGACGACCTCAAAGAAGACGACCTCAAAGAAGACGACCTCAAAGAAGACGATCTCAAAGAAGACGACCACAAAGAAGACGACCTCAAAGAAGACGACCACAAAGAAGACGACCTCAAAGAAGACGACCTCAAAGAAGACGACCTCAAAGAAGACGACCTCAAAGAAGTCAACCTTAAGAAGACGACCTCAAAGAAGACGACCTCAAAGAAGACGACCTCAAAGAAGACGACCTCAAAGAAGACGACCTCAAAGAAGACGACCTCAAAGAAGACGACCACAAAGAAGACGACCACAAAGAAGACGACCTCAAAGAAGACGACCACAAAGAAGACGACCACAATGAAGACGACCTCAAAGAAGTCAACCTTAAGAAGACGACCACAAAGAAGACGACCTCAAAGAAGACGACCTCAAAGAAGACGACCTCAAAGAAGACGACCTCAAAGAAGACGACCTCAAAGAAGACGACCTCAAAGAAGACGACCTCAAAGAAGACGAAGAAGACCTCCCTCAAAGAAGACGACCACCGAGAAGACGACCAAAGAAGACGACCTCAAAGAAGACGAAGACACCTCAAGAAGACGACCACAAAGAAGACGACCTCAAAGAAGACGACCACAAAGAAGACGACCTCAAAGAAGACGACCTCAAAGAAGACGACCACAAAGAAGACGACCACAAAGAAGACGACCTCAAAGAAGACGACTCAAAGAAGACGACCCCAAAGAACGACCTCAAAGAAGACGACCTCAAGAAGACGACTCAAAGAAGAAACCTCAAAGAAGACGACCTCAAAGAAGACGACCTCAAAGAAGACGACCACAAAGAAGACGACCTCAAAAAAGCGAACCTAAAGAAGACGACCTCAAAGAAGACGACCTCAAAGAAGACAACCTCAAGAAGACGACCTCAAAGAAGACAACGTCAAAGAAGACGACCTCAAAGAAGACGACCACAAAGAAGACGACCACAAAGAAGACGACCTTAAGAAGACGACCTCAAAGAAGACGACCTCAAGAAGACGACCTCAAAGAAGACGACCTCAAAGAAGACGACCACAAAGAAGACGACCTCAAAGAAGACGACCACAAAGAAGACGACCTCAAAGAAGACGACCTCAAAGAAGACGACCTCAAAGAAGACGACCTCAAAGAAGACGACCACAAAGAAGACGACCTCAAAGAAGACGACCACAAAGAAGACGACCTCAAAGAAGACGACCTCAAAGAAGACGACCACAAAGAAGACGACCTCAAAGAAGACGACCTCAAAGAAGACGACCTCAAAGAAGACGACCTCAAAGAAGACGACCTCAAAGAAGACGACCTCAAAGAAGTCAACCATAAGAAGACGACCTCAAAGAAGACGACCTCAAAGAAGACGACCTTTAAGAAGACAACGTCAAAGAAGACGACCTTTAAGAAGACAACGTCAAAGAAGACGACCTCAAAGAAGACGACCTCAAAGAAGACGACCTCAAAGAAGTCAACCTTAAGAAGACGACCTCAAAGAAGACGACCTCAAAGAAGTCAACCTTAAGAAGACGACCTCAAAGAAGACGACCTCAAAGAAGACGACCTCAAAGAAGACGACCTCAAAGAAGACGACCTCAAAGAAGACGACCTCAAAGAAGACGACATCAAAGAAGACGACCTCAAAGAAGAGGACCTCAAAGAAGACGACCTCAAAGAAGACGACCTCAAAGAAGACGATCTCAAAGAAGACGACCTCAAAGAAGACGACCTCAAAGAAGACGACCTCAAAGAAGACGACCTCAAAGAAGACGACCTCAAAGAAGACGACCTCAAAGAAGACGACCTCAAAGAAGACGACCTCAAAGAAGACGACCACAAAGAAGACGACCACAAAGAAGACGACCTCAAAGAAGACGACCTCAAAGAAGACGACCTCAAAGAAGACGACCTCAAAGAAGACGACCACAAAGAAGACGACCTCAAAGAAGACGACCTCAAAGAAGACGACCACAAAGAAGACGACCTCAAAGAAGACGACCTCAAAGAAGACGACCTCAAAGAAGACGACCTCAAAGAAGACGATCTCAAAGAAGACGACCTCAAAGAAGACGACCTCAAAGAAGACGACCTCAAAGAAGACGACCTCAAAGAAGACGACCTCAAAGAAGACGACCTCAAAGAAGACGACCTCAAAGAAGACGACCTCAAAGAAGACGACCTCAAAGAAGACGACCTCAAAGAAGACGACCTCAAAGAAGA
>NW_028234417.1:3624790-3627290 GCF_977035675.1 Penaeus japonicus | reverse complement strand
CCTCCCCTCCCCGTCTCCCCCTCCCTCCCCTCCAACACCCTCTCCCCTCCTCACCTCCCCCTCTCTCCCCTCCCGTATCCCCCACTCTCCCTCTCGCCTTCCTCCCCTCCAACACCCTCTCCCCTCCCTCCCTTCCAACACCCTCTCCCCTTCCCACCTCCTCCTCTCTCCCCTCCCGTCTCCCCCCCCCTCCCCCCATCCCTCCCTCCACCCAATCCCCCCCCACCCCACCCCATCTCGCTGCGGAAATAATGAGAAAAATGGGAGGATTTCATTTGAACGAGTGAATTCTCAACTTATGATCATCATTCGGTGTGTGACCTTTTAAGCGTGTGATAGCTGTTATGGCGAGTCTGTCTGTCTGTCTGTCTGTCTGTCTGTTTGTCTTTTTGTGTTTTTGTTTTTTTCTTTGTTTGTTTGTTTTTTTCTTTGGTCTGTTGTGATCTTTGGTCTTTGTTATGTATTTTTATATGTACGTCTTTTTTTTTTTAGTTATTTTTTTTTTCTTTTTTGTAGCATTTCTTTTCTATGTATCGTTTATGTTTAACTTTTTATATTTCATAAGTATTTTTTTTTCTTGGGGGGGGGTGGAGGTGTATTAATTTATCTATTCGTTTAACTCTATAACTACCTGTCTATCTCTCTAAGTACATATGTACATGTATTATATAAGAGAATTTACGTGTTTCACTGTAAGCACTATGGTTGATGCATCAAGATAGGATGACTAATATCACTGTGTTACTCGGGCTTCAGTTTATTCAAGTTATTCAAGTAGTGAAACCTGTAAACAAGTGCATTGTCATAATAAGAGTCAAGTATATGAATCTCAAGCACAATACGATCAGTAGTTCTTATAAATACACACACACACACATCCACACACACACGCACATAGACACATAGACACACACACACTCTCTCTCTCTCTCACACACACACATCCACACACACACACACACACGTATCCCCTTTTTATCAATAGTGTAAGCATATGAAATCTATAGCCTGACAGATTTTACGACCATCCCCACCCTTCGTATGCATCATCTATATATATATAGTCTTACTATGTATATATTCACATATGTTTCCATTGTTATGATAAACTAATTACATACATAACCACAATTCTCCACCTCTGTTTAAATGCAATCGCACTTAATATAATGAATATCTATATCAATACCTCATATTTATCAGCAACTATCTATATTTATTGGTCTTTATCTATACCGATCTGCGTTTATTCACATATAATCAACATTAATGTACATGTGCCCAGGATTTACTTCATATGTAATTCACATTTACTCATATCTACTCAACATTTACTCATATGTACACAAAAAATCGAATGCAATCCACCTTTTTTTACATGTAATCAACATTTATTCTTATGCAATAAACTTTTTATCGATATGTACCTAATGTTTACTCATAAGTCATCAACATTCCTCCACATCTGTTCCACATCCATCCACAATGCTCCACATTAATCCCACATCCATCCACACATTTTCACATCTATCCCACCCCCCCTTTCGCCTTTCTTCAATTCCCTCTCTTCCTCTTCTCCAACCATAATTCTTCCTGTCATGAATGGGAAGTGGAGTAAGCTTGTAAATTATCACAGATTTGCATGAGGGAAGAGAGAAAGAGGGGAGAGAGAAAGAGGGGAGAGAGAGAGAGGGAGAAGAAAGGTGAAAAGGTTGATTGATTTGGTTGTGTTGTTGGGTCGATGCTTGGGGAGCGAGAGGGAGAGGGAGAGGGAGAGGGAGAGGGAGAGGGAGAGGGAGAGGGAGAGGGAGAGGGAGAGGGAGAGGGAGAGGGAGAGGGAGAGGGAGAGGGAGAGGGAGAGGGAGAGGGAGAGGGAGAGGGAGAGGGAGAGGGCGAGAGGGAAGAGGGGAGAGGGAGAGGGAAGGGAGAGGGAGAGGGAGAGGGAGAAGGAGAGAGAGGAGGAGGGGAGAGGGAGAGGGAGAGAGAGAGAGAGAGAGAGAGAGAGAGAGAGAGAGAGAGAGAGAGAGAGAGAGAGAGAGAGAGAGAGAGAGAGAAAGAAAGAAAGAAAGAAAGAGAGAGAAAGAAAGAGAGGGCGAGAGAGAGAAAGAGGGAAAGAAAGACAAAAGACAAAAGAGAGACAAAGAGGAGACTGTAGAGCGAAAGATAGAAAACATAGGAACGAGAGAAAGAGGGAGAGAAAGATCTTAAATCTCCAATAACGACTCACCAGCAAGTAATGGTATACGTAACGATACATAATAAATTTTGCATGCTTTCCTCCCTCCCTCCTCCTACCCCCCTACCCCTTTCCCTCTTATGTTCACCGACCCTTGATACTACTTTGGATACTTTAAACACACACACACATACACACATGCACAAACACACACACACACACACACACACACACACACACACACACAAACACACACACACAAACACACACAACACAAACACACACACACACACACACACACAATCACACACACACACACACACA
>NW_028234417.1:3616118-3624690 GCF_977035675.1 Penaeus japonicus | reverse complement strand
TAACCACCAATTACCTCCATCATCTGTTGATTAAAAACCGACATTTATGATACATGGCATCGACTAAGTAGGTGCATGTGAACTCTTTGGAAACATTATTTAAGGATCCATCTTTTGTTATTTGTGGAAATAAAATCTCGTGCGCATATTGGGTTGCTTTTGTTTCTTCGTCTTATGATTATTATTATCGTTATTATTATTATCTTTGTTATTATTATTATTACTAATATGTTTTTTTTTTCTTTTATTTATTTTTCTTCTATTTCTTTTACCTTTCTTGTCTTTCTTTACTTCTTTTTCTGTTTTTTTTTCTTCTTTTTTACGCTTTTTATTTACTTTTTTTCTTGTTTTGTTACTAATCTATTTTCTGACTTTTCTTTGTCTTCTTCATTTTCTTTTTCTTTTTTTCTAATTCTGCCTTTTTTCTTCTTCTTTCTTCTTCATCATCTTCTTCTACTTCTTCCTTTTCTTCTTCTTCTTTCTTCTTCTTCCTCTTCTTCTACGTCATCTGCCTTTTCTTTTATTTTCGTCTTCTTCTACTTCCTCTTCATTTCTTGCCACACTTCGCTTTTCATAATTCACGGCAATTTTTCTCTTTAGCTGCCACATGGCAATTAAGCTTTCGTGAGATTTTGCATATCTTGCAATATAAAATCATTAATTCTAATTCTTATATTCTTTCTATTATTGATTATTATTATTATTATTATTATTATTATTATTATTATTGATTATTATTATTGATCCCCCTTTACAAAAATAATCACAAAATTGCAAATTGCAGAAGTGGTTTTCCTCAACAAACATTTGTTATTTTTTAAGAGCAGCATTGAAAACACTTCATCTTAATGAATATTCTCTTATCTTTCTCTTTCTTACTTATAATGAAATCAAACCCAAATCTTCTCATAAGATTTGCAATTATAAAGTTTGAGGCATTTGTTCGTTTCTTTATCGTTTGATATGCATATATCTTCATTAATTCTTGAAGGAGTGTAGCTGCTGTGGCCTGGAATGTCGAAATATTTTTTTAAAAAGTCAAATCAGTCCTTTGTGCATGTTGCATTCTTGAAAATCATCTTGCTCAACAACATCGATAGAAAAAAAAACGAAGAACTATTCTGTTATAAATGTTCCTTTTAACAGTGAGGATAATTGTGGCCATGATTGTGCAGAAAGAGAGACAAAGCGAGAGAGAGAGAGAAAGAGAGAGAGAGAGAGAGAGAGAGAGAGAGAGAGAGAGAGAGAGAGAGAGAGAGAGAGAGAGAGAGACAGAGAGAATGAGAATGAGAGAGAGAGAGACAGAGAGAATGAGAAAGAGGGGGGAGGAGGTTGAGAGAGAGACAGAGACAGACAAACAAACAAACAGGCAAACAGTCACGGAAACAGACAAACAAACGGACACCAAACATCCAGACAATAATGAGAAAAAAGCCTCAAAGGTAATCTATAACCATCCGCCGCACCCCCTTCCCCCCTCCCCCCTCCCTCCTCCCTCCCCCAAAGCAAATCCAATCTCCCCTCCGCCCCCCCGCCCCCCGCCCACCAAGACGCCCCTCCATTAGGTCCCATGAGCACCACGCAATCACTGCTTATGACGACTGAATTTGCCACCGTCGCCGTCCGTAACATTGAAACTGCCGTCTGCAATTTGCAACCGCGAACACTATCATTACCTGTAACGCATCCTCTCTTGCAGATACTCCCTCTTAGTCAGCTGTTATTGGTCTTTGCTTCTTCCTCCTCCTCTCACTCGTTCTTCTTCTTCTTCTCCTTCTAAACCTTCTTATTATCTTTTTTCTTTGTCTTCTCCTCGTCGTTTGTTTGTTTGTTTTTTCTTCTTCGCATACATTATCATTATCTTCTTTTTCTTCTCCTCCTCCTACTTCTTATTCTTCCTCTCCTTCTACTTCTTATTACTATTATTTATCTTTTCCTTGTACTCCTCATTCTTTTTCCTCCTCCTCTTCCTTCTGCTTTCTCACGTCTTCATCCTCTGTCTCCTGATTTCCTGTCTGCCTCTTTTTCTTTCTTCTCTCTCTCTCTCCCACTCTCTCTCTCTCTCTCTCTCTCTCTCTCTCTCTCTCTCTCTCTCTCTCTCTCTCTCTCTCTCTCTCTCTCTCTCTCTTTCTCTCTCTCTCTTTCTATCTCTCTCTCTCTCTCTCTCTCTCTCTCTCTCTCTCTTTCTCCTTCCCTCCCTCCCTCCCTCCCTCCCTCGCTCCCTCCCTCCCTCCCTCTCTCTCTCTCTCTCTCTCTCTCTCTCTCTCTCTCTCTCTCTCTCTCTCTCTCTCTCTCTCTCTCTCTCTCTCTCTCTCTCTCTCTCTCTCTCTCTCTCTCTCTCTCTTCCTTTTTGACGTCGAAGATTCCGCATTATCTGACGTGGATTTACTGCTGCTCGTTCGAGAAGAAAAAGAGGAAGATGAAGAGGAGAAGTAGAGGGGGTGGGAGAGGAGGAGGAAGAGGAAGAGAAGGAGGAGGTCTCGGTGGTTGTGGAATAGATTTAGGAGGAGGAGGAGGAGGAAGAAGAGGAGGAGGAGGAGGAGTAAAGGATGATGGGGGAGGAGGAGGATAGGAGGTGGAGGAGAGGCGGGCGTAAGGGGGAGGAGGAGGAGGAGGAGGAGGAGGAGGGGAAACATGAGGTGGAGGGTAAAGAAGGAAGGAAAGAGGAAGAGGAAATGGAGGAAAAGGAGGACTAGGAGGAGGAGGAAAAGGAAAGAGAAAAAGAAGTAGAGGAAGAAGAAAAAGAAAAAGAAGAAGAAGAGCGCAAAGAAGATTAGGAAGAGGAGGAAGGAAAGAGGGATTTAGAGACCAAAAGAGGAGGGATAAAAGGATGTTTATCCAAGAGAGGAATTCAACCGAGAAAAGATAAGAGAGAAAGAGAGAGAGAGAAAGAGATAGAGAAAGATCAAAAGAAATAGATAAAATGGAAGGCAAGAAAATGTGAGAGAAAGAGAAGGGCTTAGTATGGAAAATGAGTGAGAGAGAAAGAGAGAGAAAAGGAGAGAGAGAGAGAGAGAGAGAGAGAGAGAGAGAGAGAGAGAGAGAGAAAGAAAGAGAGATAAAAAAAGAGGAAAGAAGAGACAGAGGAGGAGAAGATAGATCGATGGAGAGAGGGGGTAGAGGAGGGGGGATGGGGGTACAGGCTCCATGGTTCCTTCTCCTCGTATTAATGATCTATTGCAACCTTTTTTTGCCGGTTGCCACACGTCTTGCCGCACGAACAAAGATGGGGATGGATGGGGCAGCCGTGGCAAGCGTGTCGGGGGGGTAGTGGTGGGTAGGGGGGGCTACAGGGGGTATAGGGATGGGGCGTTGGGTAAGAGGGAAGGGGAGACGAAGAGGGAGAGATGGGGAGACAGAGGAAAAAAAAGGAGAGGAGGGGGAGGAGAGGAAAAAAAGGATGAGGAAAAACACGGGGATGACGGGAGACGGAAAGAATTGGGGAGATGGGAACACAGAGAGAGAGAGGGGAGAGAGAGAGAAAGCGGAAAAAAAAACGCTGAGGAAAACAAACGGGGATGAGGGGAGGAGGAAAGAAATGGGGAGATGGGGGTGATGGTGGAAGTGGGGGGAGGTGGGGGAGGCGGGGGAGGAGGGACAAAGGAGGGGAACAGACGAGGGGATGGGCCGATAGAGTGGGTGGGTGGGGGAGGGGCAGGAGGGAAGGGGGGTGGGCGGGGATTATAAATTGTAAGTGATGCCTAGAGGTTGCTTATTTGAGCTCTGTGGCATGGCGGATGTTGGGGTTATGAGGTTGGGTGAGGTTGTGGATTCCCTCTGGGGGGAAATGTGGCATTGAGAGGTTTTTATTTACTCTTTCTCCTCCTCTTCCTCACCACCTTACCCTCATCACCCCCTCCTTGAACCTGTTGGAACAAGGGGTTTGTTTTTACCCATCCCCATACCCACTCTCCTACCCCTCCCCCCTCCCTCCCTCCAGTATCACTACCCCTCCTTGAATGTACAAGAAATATTTTTTTTTAAGGTTCTCAATTAGTGGTTTTATTCACTCCCCCCACCTTAAATCCCCCCTCCCCCTCCACCACCACCACCCCTCTTTCCTGAACTTACTAAAACAAGAGAGTTCTCAATTAGTGGTTTATATTCTCCCCCGCCCCCCGAATACCCCTCTCCTACCCCCTCCTACTCCACCCCCTCCTACTCCCCAACCACCCTTAACCCCTCCCACCCCCACCCCCACCCCCTCCTACTCCCCAACCACCCTTAACCCCTCCTACCCCCACCCCACTCCTTGAACCTGCAACAATAAGAGGGTTCTCAATTAGTTCATGCAAATCTGGAGTTCTCAAGCCTTTGCAATGAGGTTCTAATCTTACAGGGTTGCGCATTCGAACCTCTAAGTGTCTAATAAGGAATTCAGGTTTTACATATGACTTCGAGATCCTTTGGAGATGTCTGGCCAAGGGTGGGGGAGGGGAGTAGGAGTGGGGGAGTGTGGGTAGGAATAGTAGGAGGGGGGGAGGGGGGTTGGAATAGTAGGAGGAGGGGAGGGAGGTAGGAATAGTAGGAGGGGGGAAGGTGGGTTGGAATAGTAGGAGGGGGGAGGTTGGTAAGAATAGTAGGAAGGGAGGGGGCTGAGGGAGGGGAGGGGAAGGGGGAGAGGGGAGAGAGAAGTTTGAGAGGGTGGGTTGGGGGAGAGAGGTAAGGGGATGAGGGAGAAGGGAGGGGAGGAAAGGAGAGGTGAGAAGAGAAGAGAAGAAAAGAGAATAGAAGAAAAGCGAGATGAGACGAGATAAGAGAAGAGAAGAAGAGAGGAGACGAGACAAAGGATGAGGATAAACCAGAAGAAGATAGGATAAGAGACGAAAGGAGAAGAGAAGAGAAGAGAAGAGAGGAAAAGCGAAAAGAAGAGACGAGATACGAGAAGAGGAAACGAGATAAGAGAAGAGAAAAAGAGAGAAGACGAGACAAAAGATGAGGATAAACCAGAAGAAGATAGGATAAGAGACGAAAGGAGAAGAGAAGAGACAAGAGAAGAGAGGAGGAGGGAGGGTGAGGGGGGAGAGTCTCTCCAAGCCCGCTGATAAAGTGTCTAAATGATTGATGATAATTAAAGCTAACTGGTAGGATAATTAGCTGGTTAATGCAGATTCGAGACTCCTGATCCGGTTCCATGAGGTTAATGAGGCTCTGAGGCTCTGACGATATGGATCCGAAGGCTTTAGTGTGGGGTTTGCCTTTTTTTTTTTTTTTTTTTTTTTTTTTTTTGCAAAGTGATCGGCTTGTTTTTGTCAGTTGTTTTTTTTTAGGTTTTTGATTAGTTTGGTGTGATTCTTGGTGTTTAGTATGTTGTCTATGTGGGGTGGGGGGGAAGGGACTGATAGTGGGGTGTGTAGTGAGATGTGTGGTGTTATTGTGAATGAGTGAGAGTGTTTGTGAGGCGGGAGTGGGTGGGGTGGGGGGGGGTGGGGGGAGTTGTGTTTAGTTTGATTTGTGTGTGTTGTGGTGTGTGTGTGTGTGTGTGTGTGCTTTGTGGTGTGTGTCTGTCTGTCTCCACTCTCTCTCTCACTCTCTACGAGTGTGTGTGTGTGTGTGTGAGTGTGTGAGGTTGTGTGTGTGACGATGTGTGTGTGTGTGAGTGGTGTGTGTGTGTTTGTGTTGGTGGTGTGTCTGTGTGTGTGTCGTAGATGGTGTTAGTGTGAGTTAGTGTTTGGGTAGAGAGATGAGTATAGAGAGGGTGTGTGTGTCTGTGTGAGTGTGATGTGTGTATTGTGTGTGAGTGTGTGTTGTGTGTGTGTGTGAGAGTGTTAGTGGGGTGGGGGGGGGGGGTGGGTGGGTGGGGGGGGGTGTGTGTTTGAGATAGTGTGAGAGTGAGAGTTTGTTTGAGTGTGGTGAGTGTGTGGTGTGTGTGTGAGAGTGTGTGTTGCGGGGGGGGTGGGGGGGGGGGGGGGGGGGGGGGGGGGGGGGGGGGGGGGGGGGGGGGGGGGGGTGGCGTGTGTGTGTGTGTGTGTGTGTGTGTGTGTGTGTGTGTGTGTGTGTGTGTGTGTGTGTGTGTGTGTGTGTGTGTGTGTGTGTGTGTGTGTGTGTGTGTGTGTGTGTGTGTGTGTGAGTCTCTAATCATCTCTCAAACTATCATATATATATATATCTGTGAGTGATGTGTTAGTGTGTGTGAGAGCTGTGAGGTGAGTGTGTGAGTGTGAGTGAGTGAGTTTGAGAGTGGGTAGTGTGAGTACTGTGTGTGTGTAGTGTGTTTGCGTGTGTTTAGAGAGTGAGCTGTGTGAGCTGATAGAGTGGAGAGTGTGTTGTTTGTGTGAGGGGGGGGGGGGGGGGGGGTGGGGGGGGGGGGGTGGGGGGGGGGGGGGGGGGGGTGTGTGAAGTTAAGTGTGTGTGTGAGAGTGTGGTGTGTTGAGAGTGTGTGGAGTGTGTGGTGTGTGTGTGCGGGGGGGGGGTGGGGGGGAGGGGGGGGGTGAGTGCGTGGAGTGTGTGTGTGTGTTTGTGTGTGTGTGAAGTTTGTGTGTGTGCTGGAGAGGGAGTGTTGAGTGTGTGTGTGTGTGTGTGTGTGGGTGTGAGTAGTGTCTCTCTCTCTCTCACAAATCCACTACACACCTCATCTGTGAGTGGTGTGTGAGTGTGTGTGTGTGTTAGTAGTTGTTGTGAGTGATATAGGCTTGTTAGAGGTGTTGGAGGTTTAGGAGTGTGTCTGATATGAGTGTTTGCGTGTGTGTGAGGTGTGTTAGAGTTTAGTATCTATAGGAGTATAGGGGATATATGCACAGATATGAGTGTTCTGTGTTTGATATGCGTGAGTGTGTTGTGTGTGTGTGGCGTGAGAGTTTATGAGTTGTTGTATGATATAAAATTATGGGTGGAACGAGTGTGAGAGTGTGACGATATTTGAGTTTGAGTAGTAGATTTGAGATTTTTATTAAGATTGTTTTGATATTGTGGTTTGTATGTATGGATGGTGGAGGTTGGATTTGGGTTTTGAGTAGTTTTTGATATTATCAACTCTCACATCTCACCCAACGCACACATCAATACTATCTCACACCACACACCACTCACACACACACTCACCACACACACACACACACACTCACACTACCACCATCACAAACACATTATTTTTATTTATTGAATATATATATTATATATTTATATATTATTATTTATTTTTATATTTTAGATATTGTATGTGTGTGTCGTGTGTGGTGTGTGTGTGGTTGTGTGGGTGTGTGTGGGTGTGTGGGATTGTTTTGAGATTGAGTTAGAGGAGAGTATATTTTTTTTGGAGAGATAGTTATATTTAGATGTAGATATATGATATTTATATTTGGATTTTTATCTTTATTTAGAGATATTTATTTAGATTTAGTTAGTAAATAGAGATATAGATGACTTACACCACACACACACACCACACACATGCAAACCTCCACACACACAACACACACCACACACAACCACACACACACACACCACACACACATATATCATATTAATATATATATATAGATATTATATATATACATACATTACGCACATACAAACACATAACACACACACATACCACACAACATACAGATATATATTTTATTATAAATATATATATATATTTAGTGAGAGGAGATGAGAGAGAGAAGGTAGCTGAGGGAGTGAGGGAGGGAGAGGGGAGAGGAAAGAAGATGTGTGGAATGAGGAGATTCGAGAGAGTTGAGAACGGGAAAGGTGACTCGGGGAGTCTAGACTAGAAGAGAAACTCGATAGTAGTAGCTCTAGAGAGAGGTGAGATAAGGAGCCGTTGTATGAGCAGAACGACGACGCAAATCGATTAGAACAGAAGGAGGAAGAGAGGAATGGAATCGAAAAGCAAGGAAGAAGCGAGGGAAAAGTATGAAGAATAGAGAAGAAAGAAGATGAGGAGAAGAAGAGAATTTGAGACAGGGTGGTGCAACGGAGGACGGGAAGAGATTAGAAGCATGAGGATCAGCCATTAAGCGAGAAGAGAGAAGGGGGGAAGACAAATGGAGAAAGAGAGAGATGAGAGTAAGATCCGAGAGAAGACAGAGAGGGTTGAAGAAGAGGGCATGGAAGCAATTGCAGAAGAGAGAGTGAGAGAAGAGAGAGCGAGGGGGGGAGAGGCCAGATTCGCGAATAGAAGATAGGGGAGGGAAAAAGAGGAGCGTTAAAGGCAGAAGCAAAGAGAAGATCGAAGTGCATGAATGAAGGGAGATATGCGTGCAAGAAGAGAGAAGAGGGAGGGGAAGGGAGAGAGAGATAGAGTTCAGAGGAAAACTATGCTAGAGAGAAGAGAGTAGGAAGGAAATTCATAGACCCTGGGAAATGCATGCGTGCGATGTTCGAATGCGTCTGGGACAAGAGAGAGGAGAGCAGGGCTTGATCGAAAGAATAGAGAGAGAGATGGAGAGACTGAGTTCTGTCGAGATGCTGAAGAAGGAAAGTTTAAATAATTTCGAACAAGTGTGATCGGGGGTATCTAGGAGCTGGCGGAGGAGAAATCGAAGAAGAAGACGGATGCGGTTTGCTCGAGAAACGAAACAAGGGGAGAAGAATGGGAAGAGAACAAGCTGAGGAGAAGAGAGAGGAA
>NW_028234417.1:3603618-3611118 GCF_977035675.1 Penaeus japonicus | reverse complement strand
AAGTCCCGTGGGTCATTTTAAATGCCTGTGCTCCATTGGTCTTTACACTTGTGGCTTTAGATTCATGCTCCCTTGACTTCCAAAGGGAAAAGCTAGACAAGGGGCGGTGGTTAAGGGACGTTAAGAATGGAGGAATTCGCCTTTTTTTTTTTTTTTTGAGGTGGGGGGGGGGCCGCTTTGGTTGTTTGTGGCAATTTATGGTTTCGTGGATTATGTTCTATGCGCAAGTTTGGACGTGTTTAATGCCGTTGTGCTGGGTTTGTTTTGATGTATTTATTTGTGTGTGTTTGTTTGTGCGTCTGTCTGTCTGTTTGTTTGTCTCCTTTTCTTTTCTATCATAATCTTGTTATGTTTCTATCTATTTATCTCTATCTCTGTTTCTCTTTCCTATTATCTCTCCCCGTCTCCCTCTCTCCCTTTCCTCCCTCTTTCTCCTTGCACCTCCCCCTTTCTCCCTCTCCCACCACGACTATCAAAACCTTTTTCTTCATCAACCTCCACATCCCCCTACCCTCAACCCCACCCCATCCTTCCCCCATAACTCACACAACCTCGATCACGGTCACCCCCACCTCCTAACCCCAACTCCTACCCCACAACCTCAATCACGGCCACCCCCCACCCTCCTAACCCCCAACCCCTCTACCCCTTACCCCACAAACCTCAGTCACGGTCACCCCCACCTCCTAACCCCTTCCCCCAGAACCTCAATCACGGCCATCCTCCACCCTCCTAACCCCCTTCCCCCACAACCTCAATCACGGCCATCCTCCACCCTCCTAACCCCCAACCCCTCTACCCCCTTCCCCCACAACCTCAATCACGGCCATCCTCCACCCTCCTAACCCCCAACCCCTCTACCCCCTTCTTCTCCTTCCCCCAACCCCTCTACCCCCTTCCTCCCCTTCCCCCCCAACCCCTATCACGGCTACCCTCCTCATAAACCCCTTCCCTCAAACCTAATCCACGGCTACCTTCCCCCCCTCCCCTTCCCCCCACAACCTCACAAAACCTCAGCCACGGTCGAGAGAAGACACTATGGCTGACGCGTAAGGGCCGCCACACGCCCAAGGGAAACACGCAAATTAAATGCCAAAAGTATATTAATGTTCATAGTTCATGTAAGATTCAATTAGCTGCCAGCTGTGGCTTCGCGGATGAGCCTGCAGATGGCGCCTATGTGAAGCCGGGATGTTGGGGGCAGGCTGCCAGGGGGTCGTCCTTATGTGCAGGCTTGTAGGTTGGATAAATAAGTGTGTGTTTATGTATATGAATAAGTAAATAAATAAATAAATATATATATATATATGTGAATATATATATATATATATGTGTGTGTGTGTGTGTGTGTGTATGTGTGTGTGTGTGTGTGTGTATGAGAGAGAGAGAGAGAGAGAGAGAGAGAGAGAGAGAGAGAGAGAGAGAGAGAGAGAGAGAGAGAGAGAGAGAGAGAGAGAGAGAGAGAGAGAGAGAGAGAGAGAAACATACAGACAGACACACGAAAGATGGGAGAGAGAGAGAAAAAACAAAAAAACAGAATCAGTGAGACGCAAGACAACACAGCTCACGAAAATCACCAAATAAAAAGACCATCTGGCAACCGCAAGGATTCTCAACCGAAATAGCACTAAAATCAAGTTCAATTTGGCCCCAAGGAATGCCCGTAAAGAATATAAATATATCTATCTAAAAACACCACCACCAAAAGCAACAACAAATCAAAAGATAAAAAAAAAATAACATAAACAAAAGAAAATAATTGGCCAAACAAGCAAAACACGTTTTCTCTCCACTTTGCGTTTCACATTCTGCCTTCCAATAATATTTACAATTCTTTTTCTTCTTCTTTTTCTTTTTTCTATCTTTTTTTTTAACGTTTTTTTTTTTTATTCAATCTTTTTAAAGCATTCCCAATTCGGATAAAACATTCACTGCTATGTTTTTTTTTGTTTTTTTTTCGCTCTCTCTTTTTCTTGCCTGCCAGGTTGTTATCGGACTGGGGGGAAAATTGGGCGTGTTGCTAGCACCTGGTTAACTTTTGCTGCAGCTTATCGCTTGAGTTTACGAGTTTCGATTTACTACTAACTTCTCTTTCTCTCTCTCTTTCTTTCTCTCTTTTTTTTTTCTTTCTCTTCCTTTCTCTTTCTCTTTTTTTCTCTTTCTCTCTCTCTCTCTTTCTCTTTCTCTTTTTTTTCTCTCTCTCTTTCTCTCTCTCTCTCTCTCTCTCTCTCTCTCTCTCTCTCTCTCTCTCTCTCTCTCTCTCTCTCTCTCATCTACTATATCTAGATAAATCTCTTTCCCTAAAAAAAAAGAAAAAAGATACACGCATGTACACAACAGTAAAAAGTCAAACAAACATACAAAACATGCAGACTTCTATGTTTTACATGGGCAACCAACAGCCAGCAGAGAAGGGTGGAAGGGGGAGGGAGGGGCAAGGGAGGGCCGGGGAGATAGGGGGAGAGGGAGGGGAAGGGAGGAATGGAGAAGGGAGAGGGAGGGGGAGGGAGGGAGGGAGGGAAGGGGTGGTGGAGGGAGAGGGAGGGGGAGGGGGAAAGGGAGGGGGAGGGAGGGAAGGAAGGGGTAGTGAAGGGAGAGGGAAGCGGAAGGGGAGGTAGAGGGAGGGAAGGGGAGGTGGAGGGAGGGAGGAAAGGGGAAGGGGAGGTGGAGGGAGGAAAGGGGAAGGGGAGGTGGAGGGAGGGAGGGATGAAAAAGGGAGATGGAGGGAGGGAGGGAAGGGAAAGGGGTAGTAGAGAGAGGGAAGATGAGGTGGAGGGAAGGAGGGAACGGGAAGGTGAGGTGGAGAGGGATGAGGGAGAGGTAAGGAAGATAGAGAGGAAGGAGGGAGTAATAGAAAAAGAACTAGGGGAGGGGGCGTAGGGGTGGAGGTTTTCATGTGCCATAAGAGTAAAAATTTGCTTAAAAGTGAAGAGGGTGAAGGAGGAGGGACGAGATGAAAATGGGAGATGAGAGAGAGAAGAATCAAAAGGGAGAGAAAAGAAAAAATATATATATATATTAGAGAGAGAGATACAGAGATAGATAGATAGAGAAAGAGAGAGAAATAAACAGACAGACAAACTCACAGACAAAAGACAGAATGAGAGAGAGGAAAAAGGTAAAAAAAAAAGATAATAAATAAAAGATGAAACAAAGACAGACAAAAATAAACTGAAAGGCAGAAGAGAGACAGAATCAGACAGACAGACATAGATAAAGAGAACGGTAGTCGGCAGTTAATTACAGAGTCTCGCGCTATGAAAGTGATCCCCTACCCCCACCCCACCCCCCGGCACCCCCTACCCCCCTGCACCCCCTACCCCCCCAAACCCCCAATGGCGGCAGAACAAAAGATGATGATTGACCTCACGCCATTTAAGAAACTCGCCGATCTTATCTCCTTTCTGGAATAAAAAGATATATGTACATTTAATGATGATAATAATAATGATAAACATATTTCCAAGATCCAAATTTTCAATTACAGCCATTCCTCTCTTGTTCTTATTGTACCTAATGACTCCCTGGACTGAAGAAAATGCGAAAATTCAAAAAGTGGTATAGCATTTTCCTCTTCCAATTACCAGCTTACTTTTTTTCTCTTCCTTTTTTCATATTTTTTCCTTTCTTTCTTTTTGAATAATTTGCGTTCCGTGATGTCGAAGAAAAGTAATTCACATTTCAGCCAACAGGTGGCGCGAATAGCGTAGTTCGGAGCGCGGGAAAAACAAACTTTTTTTTTTCTAACGAATTTGGGTTTCTCTTCATATTGCCACAGAGAGAGTAATTACATGTGGCTGAACTTGATATCTTTTTCAAACTAGTAAAAGTAAAAAAAGGTCCAATAATAGGTGATGTGATGAGTTTTATTTACGGATTTGTTGTATATAAATATACATTTACATGCATATGTATATACTTTTATATATTTACACATACATATGTGTATATATATATTTATTTATTTATTCAACTCATATACGCATATAAACATGCATGAGTGAATACACACACAACACACACACATACAACACACACACACACAAACGCACACACACACACACACACACGCCGGTATAAACAGGTAGCTTAACTGGTTATTGGCAGATTGATATCAAGTCGTTAAGTACATACGTCACGTAGGTAGATGATAAGTTATCTCCACAATTTCACAAGTAACATGGAAAAAAGAGGAAAAAATATATATAGTTACGACTATTTTTCGAACATCTGCGAAAAATTCCACAAGGTTCAAGGAAATGGATACATAAATAAAACAAGTAAAAAATGGAAATATATTTAAGAAAAAAAATAAAACATACACAACAAAACATGAACAAAAAAGTTTTTTGTTTACCAAATCAAACGAGAACAAAAACACATCACCTCATTCAATAAAGCAACGAAAAAAAAAATGCAAAAATGAAAACATGCAACAGATCAACTACCGAAAAAAAAAATCAAAAACAAACAAAAACATCAATTTAAAAAAACAAAAAACACATGACCTTGAAAAAGAAAAAAAAGAAGAAAAAAACATCAACATTCCTCCGACGTCGACCCACGAAACAACACAATTTCCCGCGCAATTCCGCAAGCATCCCGCCACCCTGCGACCCGCGAGGTACGATAATTACCCGCGCCTGTGATGATGATCATTCCGCGCCCTACATTAATCACGAATGATATTACAGCTCGGACCGGGAGCGATTTAGCCAGAAATCTAACTACCGCCGGCAATTATCTGGTCGTTGGCGGGGTAATTGCTGGGGCTGTGTTGCTCGGGGCCCGGGACGCGACTGAGGGCACTAATACATTAATCTAATTGCTCGCTCAGGTAGCGCGCGCTTGTTTGATTGCCGGCTAGCGTAATTCCTGCTCGCCGCTCGATGCGCTCGGCTCTCTCTCTCCTCGGGGAGGTTTTGAGAAGCCCCTCGGCGGCCCTCGTCTCCGATGCACACTTCTTGCTCGTTCTCTCTCCTTCTCGTTCTTTCTCTCCTTTGAGTTCTCTCTCTCTCTCTCTCTCTCCTTCTCGTTCTCTCTCTCCTTCTCGTTCTCTCTCTCCTTCTCGGATTTCCACTTCTTGCTCGTTCTCTCTTCTTTGAGTTCTGTCTCTCCTTCTCGTTCTCTCTTTCCTTCTCGGATTCCCACTTCTTGCTCGTTCTCTCTCCTTCGTGTTCTCTCTCTCTCTCCTTCTCGTTCTTTCTCTCCTCGTTCTTATTCTCTCCCCTTCGCATTCTCTCTCTCCTTCTCGGATTCCCACTTCTTGCTCGTTCTCTCTCCGTCTCCTTCTCTCCCCTTCGCGTTCTCTTTTCTTCTCGTTCTCTTTCTCCTTCTCGTTCTATCTCCTCGGATTCCCACTTCTTGCTCGTTCTCTCTCTCCTTCTTGTTCTCTCTCCGTCTTGGCTTCACACTTCTTGCTCGTTCTCTCTCTCTCATTCTCTCTCCTTCTCGTTCTCTCTCTCCTTCTCGTTCTGTCTCCTTATCGGATTCCCACTTATTGCTCGTTTTCTCTCCGTCTTTTTCTCTCCCTTTCGCGTTTTCTCTCTCCTTCTCGTACTCTCTCTCCTTTTCGTTCTCTCTCGTCTTCTCTTTCGTCATCTCCCTCCTCCCTTCATCAACTCGCCTTGACACTGGCTCTCCTCGTTCCCTTCTTTCTCGTTTCGTATTTTTCCCTCTCCTCCTCCGCGTGTCCTCTTATTCCTCTCATTTTCCTCTCCCATCCTTTAATTCTCTGCATTCTATCCATCCCTCTCCTCCTCCTTTCCTACTTCCCCCCTTCCTTTTTCTCCTCTTTCTTCTTCTCCCTTTCATTCTTATCTTCCTATCAACTCTTAACCCCTCCCTCCTTTCCCCTTTTCCCCTTCTCTTCTCTTTCATTCCTCCCCATTCTCGCTTCCTTCCCTCCTCCTTATCCGTTTTGCCACTTCTGCTCCTATCCTCCCTGTCTTCTCCTTCTCTCCCTTCCTCTTCCTTTTCGTTTCCTCCACCCTATCTATCTCATATCTATTTCCTTCTCTTCCTCCCTTCTCTTTTTTACCACTTCCCTCTTTTCCCTTCCTTTCCCTTCCCTCTTCTCACCCCACCCCTCTCCCTCTCATCTCCTCCTTCCTCTTCCCTTACCCCCCCCCCTCACCCTATTCATCTCCTTCTCCCCAAGATCATCGACTTATCTTTATTTCCGGAATTCATCAAAATGAATAAAGTGGTCTTAACCCTCCCCTTCCCTCTCCTACTCCCTCCTCCCTTCCCTACCCCCTACTCCCTCCTCCCTTCCCTCTCCTACTCCCTCCTCCCTTCCCTCTCCTACTCCCTCCTCCCTTCCCTACCCCCTACTCCCTCCTCCCTTCCCTACCCCCTACTCCCTCCTCCCTTCCCTACCCCCTACTCCCTCCTCCCTTCCCTACCCCCTACTCCCTCCTCCCTTCCCTACCCCCTCCCACCTGGCTTATACCTCCCCCATCCATCCCAAAGGAAGATGAAGAAAAAAATCAAGCTGATAAGACTAATAAAAAACAACAACATGATACTTGAAGGAAAAAAAAGAGATTTAGGTGATGATCATGATGGTGATGATGATAATGATGATGACGATGGTGATGATGATGAGGATAAGGATAAGCAAAAGAGGATCATTATAATGATGATAATGATAATGGTAATGATGATAATAGTAATAACTGTGATAACAATAGCATAAATGATGATAATGGAAATATTGAGAAGGATAATAGTAATAGTAATGATGATGATGGTGATAGTAATGATGATGATAATGATACTACTACTACTGCTGCTACTAATAATAGTAAAAAATAATAGTAATAGTGATCAAATTAATAATGATAAAGATACTACTCGAACTACTGCTTCTAAAAATAATTATGATAATATCAAGAAAAAAATAGTATTGGTGATAAAAATAATAAAAGAGACAAAACAACAACAAAAGCAGTAACAATAACACTAATAAAAAACAAAAACAAAATCAAGCAATTACAGAACAACAACATCAGAAAACAAAAATGGCGGTGCGGTTAGCGGTTTAGCGATAAATATTTCGTCCAGATGATTTACCGGCGACTTGCTCGTATAAACCGATTCGTTGTAAACACGGCGACCGAACGAACGAAATGACTTCCGGTTTTTCGCAAAGAAAAAAAAATAGATAGATAAAAAAAAAATAATAAGGTTTGATGATGGACTAAAACGACTATTTTTCCGCTTGGTTGCGGGTCGAGGGTGGGAGTGGGGGTGGTGGGGGGAGGTTGAGGGTGGGGGGGATGGTGGCGAAAGAGGGAGATAAAAAGGAAGGAGGGAGGGAGATAGGAGAAGGACAGGGGGTGGGGTGGGGGGGAGGGGGGATTTGAAGAGAGGGAAAGATATATGTTTGTGTATGTGTGTCTCTGTGTGTGTGTGGGGGGGGGGGGGGGCTGTATGTGGGCGAGAAATTGTGGCGGAAAATAAGAAAAGGAATGAGGTAGAAATATGATAAAAGAA
>NW_028234417.1:3576118-3581118 GCF_977035675.1 Penaeus japonicus | reverse complement strand
AACATTTTACAACTCTTTCATTCACTCTTTAACGTTCTACGATCATCCCCTCCGGCACCCCCAGCTCCCACTAACCCCCCCCACCCCGTCCAATCTCGTAAATCATAAATTGTGAGACCAATTGCAACAACACGAGGAGAAAAAAAAATTATGTAGACGATAAAAGTTAAATTGATATATAAAGCGAAAAAAATAGATGATAGTATGTTATGTTCATGCTCATATAATCTAAAGTAAAATAATAATCTAATTATGACTGTGGTATTTTAATGAACTGATTCTAATCAATTAATTAATTCTAATTAATTCTAATAAACGATATTCTAATTATAATTCTTACAGATATTCTAAAACCAAGAATCTTTTTCTTTTTTTCTTTTTTTCAATCAGACGGAACACTGTTAGCCAAGGAAGGGGGGGGGGTAAGGAAGGGAGAGGGAGAGAGAGAGAGAGAGAGAGAGAGAGAGAGAGAGAGAGAGAGAGAGAGAGAGAGAGAGAGAAGAAAGAGAGACAGAGAGAGAGAGAGAAGAAAGAGAGAAAGAGAGAGAGAGAGATGGGGGGGGGGGGGAGACAGACAAACTCAAACTAATAGGATATAAAGTAAATGATGACGAAGGAGTGAGTGAGGGAGGAATTACGTACAGGACAAACAAAACAAACTAGAGAGAAGGGAAGGAGACGAAGGGAGGAAGAGAAACATACAGAGAAGGGACAGGAGAGAGGGGAGGGGGAGGGGGAGGAGGGGGGGTGAAAATCGCCTAAGGGGAAAAGAGGGATAGGGAAGAGAAGGTGGGGAGGGGGGAAGGGGTGAAGGGGGGAGGGGGTTTACGATTGCAAGAAATGACAAATTTGCAGAACCATGAAATAAATATCTCCAGATCTAATGATGACGGTATATTACGTAATATGATTATCTAATAGTGCTAACAAATATGATATGATAACCATAATAATGATGATTATGGTAGTTATGACCTTGATGATGGAGGCAATAATAACAGCAACAATGATGATTATTGTTATGATGATAATAACAATATTATCATTATCATTATTGCCATCATTATTATCATTATCATCATCATCATAACAATGATAATTATCCTGACCAACATCATCAATAACATTAAAAAAAAAAACAATCGAATCAATAGGACCATCATAATTATAATCAAAATAACAAACAAATTATCAAATAAAGAAAAACAACAACAACAAAAACAAAACAATACTGATTATAGAATTAAAAAAATATATATATATATCTCCAGTAGATATCCAACGCCATACAATGCCGAATCAATTCTTCGAAAATTTCGGAACGATCGAATGAACATAAAATACGTACAAACATGACTATACTGTTCGTGCGACATTACCTTATACAATAAGAAGATGTGTTATATCACAAATATTACAACAATAGAACACGAGTCGCTTGATTGATATGAATAAATGTGTATGTAATCGTATACAAATATAATCGTATTTAAATAAAGATAGGATTATATCAGTAATTGATGATGATAATAATGATAATAGTGATGGTGATAATGATAATGATAATGATAATAATGATAACAATCATAATAATGATAATACTGATAATAATAACAATCATAATACTGATAATACTGATAATAATAACAGCAATAATAATACTGATGATAATATTGATGATAATAATAATGATAATAATAATAATAATAATAATAATAATAATAATAATAATAATAATATTAACAATGAAAATAGTAAAGAAAATCTCACTTCCTCAGTTCAAATTATCTAAATAAAACATCATACTTTTCTTCTCTCTCTCATCATGAGAAAATCAGATTTCATATTAAAGACTTTTATTATTTAATAGACGTATCCATCAAGGAGATTAAAAAAATGATGATGGTTGTAAACAATATATATAAATTGTGGAAGTATCTCTTAATAAGATAGAAATGATGGGGGGGGGGGAGGTTCTGCTGGTGTGATGATGTGTGGTGATGTGTGATGATGTGTGGTTAGTGGTGATGTGGTGATAAAGATTGTGCGAGCGTGATGGGGTATGTTATTTAGTGATGTGGGGAGTGTGTGTGTGTGTGTGTGTGTGTGTGTGTGTGTGTGTGTGTATTTGTGTGTGTTTGTGTGTGTGTGTGTGTTTGTGTGTGTGTTTGTGTGTTTATGTGTGTGTTTGTGTTTGGTAGCAGTGGTGACTTAATTAACAATGTGATGATTTTTGGTGGTGAGCACTGATCTGAATATATAATAATCTTTTGTAATCATGCTAACTGATTTACTGGCGCTAGAAATGAACTTAATATTATCTTTATATATCTAGCTTGTAGAATTTCCTTGTCTTATGGTGACAATAGTGATGAGGTGATGTGATCATGGAGAAAATATTAATGAGGCGTAATTGGGGAATTCACGACCAAAATAAAAATATCCCACCTCGCGCCGCTCATGGGAACCACCAAATCCCTCCCTATGCAACACCATCACGCCACCACCACACCACTTTATCCCACACTCCTCTCCCCATTCTCCCCCCTCCAATCCCTTTCTCCCATCAATCCCATCCTAATCCTCCAACAATCCCTCTCAGAACGGCCCGACAGTGACCCAATCCTATCCCCACGCCCCGCCACCCATCCAACCTATCGCCCCAAACCTCCCCCACCACGTCCCCCGCACCAACCTCCCATCCAACCTTGCCACTCCACCCCTACTCCCGCCACCCTCCCCCCCCCCCTCGCCATCCACCTCATCCTAATCCATCCTCCTTCCACTCGCCTCGCCCAAATCCTCTCCTCCCCCCCCCCTCCCCCACCACTCCTCGCCCAAACCCCCGTCCGCACCCCCTCCCCAACCCCACCCCACCGCACCCCCCCCACCCACCCAATCCTGCTCCTAACCTCCCCCCCCCTACCCAATCCCGCTCCGACCCATCCCCTCCCAACACCAACTCCTCCCACCAAATCCAATCCTCATATCTCAACCAATCCTCCCACACCCCATCCCTCCCACCCCCAAATCAATTATCCACCTACAACCTCCCCAACTCCTTCACCCCCCCCCACCAACTTGCCCCCGCGCCCACCACACCCACAACCCCCCCCGCGCCGCTGCCACCCATCCCCACCCCCCCCCAACACCCCACCCACCTAAACCCCCTCCCCCCCCCCCAATCAACCACCAACACAACTAACCAATCACTACGCAACTCCACCACATCCCCCTACCAAATAGCCTCACCCCCACCACCCCTCACCACCGAACACTCCCACACCTACCCCCACCCCCCCCCATCCCCACCCCCCCACCCCCCGCAGCCTCCTCAAACCTCAACTCATCCACCCATCGATACCATCCCACCCATCACTCCAACCTCCCCCAACCAACCTATCCTCCTCTCCGCAAACCCCCCAACCACTCCACCCTCCAGCCCCCCCCTCTGTCCCTCCATCCACCCCCCTCCTCATCCTGAACACACTACCCCCCCGTCCCCCCCACCTGACCACCACCACCAGGCCACTCCTCCACCTCACCATCCCTCCCAAAACCACCTACCATCGCTCCCTACACTACCCTCCAACCCTCCTAACCTCAAACACAGTTCACACCAATCCACCCACCACCTCACCTTCAATCACCCCCAACACCAACATCCTACCAGCCACAGACGAAACTTCCCTATCCCCATCCAAACACCATACCCCCGCCACACCCAACCGAAATCCTACCTACCCCACCATCCTATGGACAGAACCTTCACAACACCCAAAACCACTCATCATTTTTTTTGCGTTTACAAAATTATATGTGACCTATTATCTCTCTTAATCCTCTGTCTCCTTTATACCATCCTCCCAATATCCTCCCGCTTTTTTCTCCCCTCCCCCCGCAAAAGCAAGATAAAAAAAAAATTATTAAAATAAATTATGCTGCTCCATCAAAATTTCCCTTTTTCCTCCCAAAATGACATACACACCCAGACAATTTCCTCCTCAAAATATTCAGCCCGCCTAAATATTCCTCAAAAATCCTTATATTCCATAAGCCTTCCCTACCCATAAATTCCTGTCCTATCCTGACAAAAATCTAATTTTCCTAACAAAAAGAAAAATATCCCTCGCCTTAAAACATCATCCTCTATCCTCAATCCTCCTCTCCTATTTCTACCAAACATAAATTCCCCCTCTAAATATTATTTTCCTCAATTTAACAAAATATCCCTCGCTCGGATCCTAAAGGGAACACAAAATATTTCCTAAAAATATCAAAAAATCCATCCTATCCTTCAAAAAAAAAAATTCCTTCCTATCGATAAATAATCCCTCCACCCAAAATATTCCTACTCCCCTATCCTATCCCTCATCCTTTGGAAAATTATTAGTTTGGGTTTTCAGTAAACAAAAATATCCCCCAAAAAATATCCCTCTCATCCCTCCTCCTAAAAAAAAAAAAAATAACCCTCCTATATAGTCCAAATGAATACTTATTCCGTATTAGGACAAGAGATAACTGCCCTCTCTACTTACTAGCCCCCTTATTAAGTTATAAGCAATTAATTAGTGGGTGTTGACCACCCGCCCCCGATCGCAGCATAAAGCATCCATTACAAAATAAAATCCTTCTCATAAAATATCCTAAAAAATCCCTCAAAGAGATATCCCTACAATATAAAAAAATTTGGCCTGAGCCCTCGCACAACAAAATCCCTTATTCCTGATCCTCCTCCTTAACCTTCCTAAAATCCCATAACCAAAATTTAAGAACAAATATTAATATCATCCTAATAAATCCTAGAGAAAGGGTGGCCTATATAGTGATCCATCCATCCTCCCCAATAAAAATTTACAAAATTCCACGCTATTCCCCTCTCCCCGATAAATCCCCACAAAAAAAAAAACAAAATAAAATCCCTTATCCAATTCCATTATACGACATCCAGTGCCCGTCAATCACAAAATACCCACAAAATAAATGAATCCAATCCTCAC
>NW_028234417.1:3556118-3561118 GCF_977035675.1 Penaeus japonicus | reverse complement strand
GGTTGAGACTTGCTTTTTTATTCTCTCTCGCTCTTCTCTTTTTTTCTTTTTTGTCTCTCTCTTTCTTTAACTCTCACTTTTTTTCTCTCTCTCCTTTACTACCTCTCTCTCTCTCTCTCTCTCTCCTTTACTACCTCTCTCTCTCTTCTCTCTTTCTTCTCTTTCTCTCTCTCTCTTTCTCTCTCTCTTTCTTCTCTTTCTCTCTCTCTCTTTCTCTCTCTTTCTTCTCTCTCTCTCTCTCTCTCTCTCTCTCTCTCTCTCCTCTCTCTCTCTCTCTCTCTCTCTCTCTTTCTCCTCTCTCTCTTTCCCCCCCTCTCTTTCTCTCTCTCTCTCTCTCTCTCTCTCTCTCTCTCTCTCTCTCTCTCTCTCTCTCTCTCTCTCTCTCTCTCTCTCTCTCTCTCTCTCTCTCTCTCTCTCTCTCTCTCTCTCTCTCTCTCTCTCTCTCTTCCTCTCTTATTTCCTCTCTCCATCTCCATCACTCTGACTCTCCTCCTAACATAAATTTCTCGAGTTAATGCTTATATTCTAAAAATTTCTTCACGAAGTCAATGTTTTACCTTCTTAACCAGACTTAGACCTCACGCATTACATGACCTCCCAAAGTCTTGAAATATTTTCATATATCAATCTTAATGTTCTTGAAGGTATGAATGAATATACAACATCCTGATATATATTTCGTTAATCGAGTCAGTTGGAATTTTGGATTTCGGTTAACGCACCTCTCTCTCTCTCTCTCTCTCTCTCTCTCTCTCTCTCTCTCTCTCTCTCTCTCTCTCTCTCTCTCTCTCTCTCTCTCTCTCTCTCCCTCTCTCTCTCTCTCTATCTATCTATTTAACTTTTTTCCTCCCTATCTTATTTCTCCCTCCCTCCTCCTACCTCCCTCCCTTCCTCTCTTTTCCTCCCTCCCTCATTCCGTTTTTCCACTCCCCTATCTTATTCTCGCCTTCCATAGCTCCCTCCTCTCATCTACTACCCTCCTTCTCTCCATCCCCCTCTCTCTCTCCTTCTCTCCCTCCCCCCACCTCCTTCCTCCTCTCTCTCTTTTCCTCCATCCCTCCTTCTTACTCCCGTTTCTCCTTCCCTCCCTCCCTCCTCCTACTTCCGTCCCTCCCTCTCCCCCTCCTCCCACCTCCTTCCTCCTCTCTCTCTTTTCCTCCAATCCCTCCTTCCATCTCCTCACTCTTTTTTCTCCATTCCCTCCCTCCCTCCTATTACTCCCGTCCCTCCCTCTCCCCCTCCTCCCACTTCCTTCCTTCCCTCTCTCTTTTCCTCCATCCCTCCTTCCATCTCCTCACTCACTTTTCTACATCCCTCCCTCCCTCCTATTACTCCCGTCCCTCCCTCCTCCCACCTCCCACCTCCTTCCTCCCCTCTCTCTTTTCCCCCATCCCCTTCCTCTTCCTTTCCTACCCTATTTCCTCCTTTCTCACCCCTCGTTCTCACCATTCCTCCCCTTCTGTTCTCCTCCTCTCCCCCTTTCCTCCTCCCTTTCCTCTTTCCTCCCCTTCCCGTCTCTCCTCCCTTTATTTCTCCTCCATCCTCTTTTCCTTCCTTGTCCTCGCTCTCCTCTCCTTCTCTCCCTTCTCCTCCTTGTCCTTCCATCCTCTACCCTCTCTCCCTTTCCTCTCCTTTTCCTCGCCTTTTTCTTCCTCCCTTTCTCCACCCTTCTTCTTTCTCCTTTCCTTCTCCTTCCTCCCCTCCTCCCCTCCCCTCTTCCTTTTCCTCTCCTCCCTTTTTTTCTTCCCTCCCTCTTTCCTTCCTCTTATCCTTTTCTCTCCGTATTCCTCTCTCCTCTTCCTTTTCTTCCTTCCTTTCCTCCCCTCTCCCCTCTGACGTTCTCAACACCAGTCTGCTATTAACCCTTCCATTGCCTCCTCTCAATCCCCACAAGACCCAACATGCTCCCTATCTGTAAGTGTCCGCCCCGGTATCCCTATCTCCGGACCCTGTACACCAATATCGCAGTGATCCTACATCCAAAATCTTTATCTTTTCCCCCATCCCTCCTTCCATCTCCTCACTCCCTTTTCTCCATTCCCTCCCTCCCTCCTCCCACTTCCTTCCCTCCCTCTCTCTCCCTCTTCCCACCTCCTTCCCCACACCCCTCGCATTCCGCTCTTGTAATCCGGCCGATTAATCCCACAAATCGTTCTTACGATTCGTCTGATAACACCCCCCACCCCCCACACCCACCCACCCACTCACCCCCATGAACTGTCTCTTATAACCCGGCGTTTGTCTCGGCCTCTCACGACCTCTTGCGCAAGGCTTTCGGCCGAGCGGGTCATGCGGCGTTTTCTATGAAGGTACTTGAGTGTGTGTGTTCATAAATTCGTACATGTATGTATGCATGTATGTGTGTATGGATTCATGTGTATATGTATGTATATTGATATGCATCTGCATATTGCATATGTATGTTTGTATGGCTCTGTATAAGCATACACAAGCACACACACACACACACACACACACACAAAGACACACACATACACACACATACACACACATACACAGATACTCAGATGACAGTCAATGTTACTCAAAGCCACTCAAATATGTGTACATATTTGCTTGAACGTGTATCCGCACATCCTCCCCTTCATGTAAGCGTGAGTGTACGTACATGAGCAAAATCCACGTACATGAGGATGCAAGAATGTGTTTTCGAGAAAATTACGCTTCGCAGAAAAATATCATTATCCGCCATTATGCTATATATGCTTCACTAAAATGGCTTCATAACAATTAGGTTAGGCAGAGGGAGGGGAGGGGAGGGGAGGGGAGGGGGCCTCATCTCCCTCTCCCCCCCATCCCTTGTTTCCTGTTTTCCTCCACCTTTTTCCCTTCCCATCGACTTCCTTTTTTTTGCCTTCCCTCCCCTTCTCTCTTCTTATCCCTTCTTTTTCCCTTTTCTTTATTTGCCTCCTCATCTCCTTTCCTTCTCTCCCCTCCCTTCCCCTCCATTTCATTGCATCTCTGCTCTTCACTCTATCCTTTAATACCTAATGGACTCTAAAATAATTAATTTCATGAACAAAAAAGTGAGTTGATCTGAAGACTAAGAAATCTAGGTTTTGGGCATAAAAAGAGAAAAAATGGGATAATAATTAAGGACGGTCGAGACGCGATAGCTAAAAGTTATCTAGGGGACTCCTAATGAATAAACGGGATAGTTGAAGAAGAAGATAATAAATATAGGATAAAGATGGTAGGATGTCCTCTATTGCCTTCTTCACCTCCCTGGTTCGGGCCCCCCGCGCCCCCTTCCTCGGATGCCCCCCCCCTCCCTCCCGTCCACCCCTTCCTCCTCAAAACCGCTTCATCCTCCTTCTCCTCCCTTCCTTTCATTCCCTCCTCTCCTTCCCTCCCTTCTTCTTACTTTCCGTCCCGGGTTTTGTCTTGCCCTCTCTCTCTTCCCTTACCCTTCCCTCCCCTTTCCTTTCCTTTTTTTTCCCTTCCCTCCCCTTTTCTTCTTTTCCCTTCCCTTATCTTCCCTCCTCTATCCGTCATTTCACTTCCCTTCCCTCCATTTACCTTCCCTCTCCTTCCTTTTTCCTCTCCTTCCCTTCCGTCACCTTCATTTCCCATCCCTTCCTTCCCTCCCCTTCCCCTCCCACCCTTCCCTCCCCTTCCCCTCCCACCCTTCCCTCCCCTCCCCCTCCCTCCCTCACCTCCCCCTCCCTTCCCTCCCCTCCCCCTCCCTCCCTTCCCTCCCCCTCCCTTCCCTCCCCTCCCCCTCCCTTCCCTTCCCTCCCTTCCCTCCCCCTCCCTCCCTTCCCTCCCTCCCTCCCCTCCCCTCTCCATACTAATACGTCGCTTCGAGAGTGAAATTGTGAAGGAAAAGATATTGCTAATGCATGACGGGGATGATTGCCTGCAATTGCATGGTATGAATATAATTATCCTGATAGAGAAAAAAAAAAGATGAGAAAGAGAGAGAGAGGAAAGGAGGGAGGTAGGGAAAGAGAGAGAGAGAGAGAGACAAACAGACAGAGAGAGAGAGAGAGAGAGAGAGAGAGAGAGAGAAAGAGAGAGAGAAAGAGAGAGAGAGAGAGAGAGAGAGGGAGAGAGAGAGAGAGAGAGAGAGAGAGAGAGAGAGAGAGAGAGAGAGAGAGAGAGAGAGAGAGAGAGAGAGAGAGAGAGAGAGAGAGGGAGAGAGAGGGAGAGAGAGAGAGAGAGACAGAGAGACAAACAGACAGAGAGAGAGAGAGAGAGAAGAAATAGATAGATAGATAGATAGAGAGAGAGAGAGAGAACAAACAGACAAAAGGCACAGACAGCTAGACAGACATACAGACAAGCAGTCAGAGAGAACAGACAATCAGACATACAGACGGTAGTTATCAGACATTTAATTAAGTTGAATTAAAGTGAAAAAATAGACGAGAACAGAGGGGGAGGGAAGAAAAGGGTAAAGGACGCAATTATATGATGATTGAGAAAGAGGGGAGGAGGATGGAGGAGGAAGAGGAGGAGGTGAAAGAGGAGGAAGAGGATGAAAAAGAAAAGGAGGAGGAGAAGGAGGAGAAAAAAGGAGTAGACGTATTATCATCATTATTATTATTATCGCCATTATAGAAGGAGGAGAAGAAGGAAGAGGAACAGTAGTAGGTAAAAAAAAGAAAAAAAAAAGAATGGAAGGAATAGAGAAGGAGAGGGGAAAGAGGAAAAAAAAGAAAAAAAAAAACAGAAGGTAAAGGAATTACGTCTACTCCCCCTCTCCCCTCCTCAAAAAAAAAAAAAAAAAAAAAAAAACAACGAGGTCGCCTACTTACCAAGATCAATTGAGAAGACAATCCGATAATCAACGGGATACCTGGGATCGAGCATGCCAATGAAAATGATGATAACAGAATTATGCTTAATGACGCGTAATGAGGGGAAGAAGGAGGAGGGGGAAGGGGTGGAGGGGGAAGGGGTTATAGGGAGGAGGAGGGAGAGAGGGAGGTGAGGAAGGTGAGGAGGAGGGAGGTTAGGAGGAGGGAGAGAGGGAG